>NC_068368.1:40034377-40178043 GCF_020536995.1 Dreissena polymorpha | reverse complement strand
TCCCGTTCCCTTACGTTGCCTCACATTCATCCCGTTTCCTCCACGGTGGCCCGAAACGTGATTGCCGTGGTCGCCGGGACATAGTTGTCAACGAAGCAATATATAGAATTATTTTTCGTCCATTACTCATGACAATCTTGTCATATAAAGGGGAATACCTGAACAAAAAGCAGAGACATGTCAACGGATCTGCACGCATAGCAATAACATTTTTTTAATTTTTACGCCCCATTTAAACAAAATCAAAGAATAATGAATAATAATAAAGCAGTAAAATAATAATACATAGCATAGGCAAACAGAATTACTGCAAATTGGTGAAATATGGATGGTATTACGCTAATCATTATTTCAAGAGTGAATTTATTATTATTATTATTATTTATTCACTATAAAACATATAATGTAAACATGTGCATAAGCAAGAACAAAGTGATATCATGCAGCAATAATACTGTCAAACATATTATACAAGATAGATATGCTAGTATTTATATATGTTTGACCTTGTGATTTTCTTTAGATTTACAAGTTGTTGATTGGTGTTGTTTTTTTTTTTGCTTTGTTTGTGCATGATAGATGTTTTTTTTTAATATATAATAATTAAAACTATAGATGAGTTGCATAAAGTTGGGTTACCGGTAGATTAACAACTGGACTAGATTATGAAAGTTTTATGTGTTTCCATTTTTTGTTAAAAAATATGAAGTGTAACCTTTGTTGAGGGCTATTTGTTTTTTTTTTCCCAATTTGGATCTTTAGTTTTAAATAATTATAAAACAGTTCAAAGTAGGTGTTTGTTTATTCATGTATTTCATGCTGAATTTGAAATATTTCATTACTATAATAATGTAGTTCGGAGTGTTATTAATTACTGGTATTTTAAAGGATTTACACCGAAAACTGATATTTAAGAGAGACATATTACTTTTAATTGTTATTTCTCTAGAAAATGTTGTCAATTGGTTCCATAAAGTTTGAATATGTTTACACTCCAAGAAAAGGTGTTCTATTGTTTTAATATGTTCGCTGCATATATCACATAAATTTGTGTTGGATAGGTTGCATTTAAAAAGATATTTATTTGTAGCTTTGGTTCTAGTTGTTTTATATGGCATGATACATATTTGTTTCGAATTAAATTCTTGTTCTCGAAGAAGGATTTGCCATTTATTTTGAAAGTTGGAGTATTCTACAGTTTTTTTTTATATTTGTAGTGTGTAAAATATTTTGTTCATTTTTTGTTTGTTTTGCAAGTATGTTTTCTACGAGTGATGTTTGAGTACAACATGGTGTGTTATTTGTATCGGTTGTAGCTTTAATATGTATCGGTATGCTTTTGATTTATGTGTAATACATTAGGAAATTGGTTGAAGGTATTCCGTATATGTAACATATATTATCAAAACAATAGAAGTCCTTAATTCTGAATTCGTACAATAGGTCGACATATTAAATGTTTCGTTCAATCCAATGTTTATAGAAACACGTCTTAGTGTTTGAAGTTATGTCTTTATTGTTCCATAAAATAGTTTTACTGTTGATTTGGGTTTCTAGGTTTCTAGAGTATGAGTTACATTACTCCATGCCGATAGAACACTAGATAGAAATATGTTTTCGTTGGCAATATTAGGTAAAATATTATTGCTGATGACAATTCATGTTACATTCAGCAAGAGCTGTCACCATAGGATGACTTATGCCCCCTTTGAACGCTTGATAGAAGTTATGAGCTTTTTTTGAAACCTAAACGCATATAGCAACATAAACGCGGCCCATAAGTTCAAGGTCAAGGTCGCAGGGGTCAAAATGTGTAAGCGTATGGAAAGGCCTTGTCTATATACACATGCATGCCAAATATGAAATTGCTATCTAAAGCGACATAGAAGTTATGAGCAATTTTCGAAACCTAAACGAAAAGTGTGGCTGACAGACGGACTGATCACTATATGCCCTCCTTCGGGGGCATAAAAAGTAAGGAATCACCATATTTTTTAGAATTTTCTGGTAGGATAATTTCTATTTACTCGTATTGGTATTATCTAGGTATTTTTTAACCCAGCTGTATTTGATTGCATTCAAGAATGAGTCAATATCCGTTAATTGGATACCTACATTTTCTACAGATTGAATGAACTGAGTTCGTTTAATTTTATCAGGTTTACCGCCCCATATCAAATTAAATATTGCTGATTTTATATGGTTAATAATATCATTTGGTGGATTTGACAGAACTGTTAGTACATAAACTAATTGAGGGAGTGCAAACGTTTTCAATAATGTGTTTTTTCCGATTAGTGTAAGTTTACGGTGTTGTCATGATTTTAAGCAGTGTTTAAATATCTGTTTTTTTAGGCAGTATATTTTTTAGAACTGTTTCATTTTCATTATTTGTAAATGTAATTCCTAACGTGGTGGCTTCATCTGATATCCAATTGAATTTCATTTTTTTTATGATGGACATTTCTTTGTTTTAATTTACCTACTCGTAGCACAGTACATTTATTGTTATTTAGTTTAAGACCCGATGCCATTCCGAAAAGGGTTAGCGACTGTATAAGGTTAAGGAAGTAGTCATTATTGTCATTTAAGATATAAATTGCATCGTCAGCAAATAGGGAATGTTAAATTTCGTCGTCAGGTTCTAACGATATGCCATTTATATGTTTATTTGATTGGATGTGATGTGATAGATACTCGCTGCATATCATATATAGCGATGATGAAAGTGAACATCCTTGTCGAACCCGTCGTTCGATGGTAAAACTGTTTGAAAAGAAGCCATTCTTAATGATTATACTGTTAATATCGGTATAGAACAGTTTGACCCATTGAATGAGACTTTCACCACAGTTCATATTTTCTAAGCAAGAGAACATATCTGAATGATCAAGCGAATCGAATGCCTTTTTAAAGTCTGCAAATAATATTAGACCTAATTTATTTGAATTGTTGAAAATAGTTATGCATTCTTGTATAAGACGAACGTTTTTACCAATGTAACGTCCTTTTATGAAACCAGATTGAGATCTTGAAATGGTTGATGGTAATATTATTTTAAATTGTGTTTGCTGTACATTTATTTGCTGTTTTATTATCATTGTTAAGAAAGCTTATCGGGCGCCAGTTTGACAAGGATTCCAATTTTTTTCCGGGTTTTGGAATAGTGATATATTACTTTGTTTTTGTAGCGCGGTAAAACTTCCATTGTTAAATGAATAATTTAGTGCATACGTTAAATGTGTTTTAATATCGTTCCAAAATATTTTAGAAAATTCGATAGTGATGCCATCAGATCCCGGGCTTTTGTTATTTTGCATTTCTTTAAGAGATAATCCGCATTTATATTCAGTCAGTAATCCGTTACATAATTGTTTTTCTCTTCATTTTAAGCATGATATGTATTTTTAAATAGGATGTTATTTTCGACATTCTTTCGTTTGAAGAGGTTTTCGAAAAATAGACGTTGTTCTTCTAGTATTTGTTTTCTGTTTGTTATGTCTTTGCAATTGACTACTAGTTTGTTTACCGTTTTTTGTTCGCTTCTACGTTTTTCAATATTTGCAAAGTATTTTGTATTTTTCTCATTGTGTTCAACATGCTGTGCCCGCGCTCGAAGTAGATATATAGATAGATAGATTTATTTCAGTATAATGATACAACATGACAAAACAAATCTACATACATGATAAAATAGTAAAACAATAAACATGTATGAGAAATGAAACCATGCCAATAACATTATACCAATGATTACACATAAAAGAGAACTTGATCTCTTATTTCGATTGTGGTCCTTGGATATTGATGGTAGTGACATACAGAGGCATGAGATGAATATCAGAGATTTGAGTTATAAAAGACAATTATTTTCATAAAAAGGTAGATATATTAAAATGTGGATCAATTAAAAACTAACTATACAGATCTAAAAGAATGATTACATACTAAGATGAGTTTTAACTGACAACATTAAATTAGCTATCCTTGTAATATTCCTTAAGGAGGAAGGTAATTTGTTCCACAGAACACAAGCATTATATGCACAAGATTTAGCACCAATACCTTTGACTTTGGGTAAAATATAGCAACCACTTTCACTTGACCTAGTCGTGTATGAATGAAGGGTGTCAAAGGGAACAACGTTTTCACTCATATATTCAGGAGCCAAACCATTTTTGATTTTGAAAACATGACAAAGGGTAGCTTGATCCACTCTCTTTTGAACAGGTAACCAGTTCAAAATCTTGAAATGTTCATTACCTATATGTGAAATATGACCTAGATTGCGTAAAAACCTTATTAATTTATTATGTGTTACCTGAAGTTTATCTTGCTAAAATTTGGTTATAACATGATACCAAAAAACAACATGCGTAATCGAAATGACATTGGATTAGAGCCATGACCAGAAGTTTCTTAATGTGGAATGAGAGAAAATCACGTTTTCTATACAGACACTTCAACCTTGTATTGACCTTTTTAACAACAGAACTAGTCATGGAATCACCAGCCATAGACTGATCAAGTGTAGCACCAAGATATTTGATTGTAGAAGTTGACTGAATATGAGTACCATTACAACAAACATTGACAGAAACACCAGACTTTAACCTAGGTTTACAATTGTTTCTGTTTTACCTAAATGAAGAAAAGTTTATTGTCAATTAACCATTGACTGACAGACTGTAATTCATCAGTCAGTTCTTTTTAAATGAAAGACCTGTTTTTACCTGCAAAAAGAATGACAGAATCATCAGCATACAGAAGAAATTTAGTTTTAACCACTGCCTGCATATCATTTACATATATTAAGAAAAGTACTGACCCCAAGATGGATACTGGGGAACACCGCAAGTAACCTTACCACTAGAAGAGAAAGAACCAGCTACATCAACAAGTTGTTGCCTGTCACAAAGGTATAACTTAAACCATTGAAGAACATCAGGACTGAGACCCATGGCTTCTAGTTTCATAAGAAAAACTGAATGGTCTACTGTGACAAAAGCTTTCTGAAGATCCATTTAAATCATACCTACAAGGTGACTTTTATCCATTTGAAACCTAATAAAGTCTGAGAAATGAATAAGGCAGGTGTCTGTGGAAACACCACCTCTAAAACCAGATTGAAATTTATATAATAAATCTTTTGCTTTAAGATAAGTACAAATAAAGTCATGTACAACTCTTTGGAATTTTTTTGAAATAATACTTAAAATAGACACAGGCCGGTAATTACCTACTTCAGTGTTATCATCTTTTTAGCTCATATATTTTTTGAAAAAAATTATGAGCTATTGTCATCACCTTGGCGTTGGCGTCGGCGTCGGCGTCCGGTTAAGTTTTGCGTTTAGGTCCACTTTTCTCATTAAGTATGAATGCTATTGCATTCAAACTTGGTTCACTTACTTACTTTCATTTGGGGACTGGGCAGGCAAAAATAGATAACTCAGGCTTGCATTTTGACATAATTATGTGCCCTTTTTGTACTTAAAATATTGAAAATTTTGGTTAAGTTTTGTGTTTAGGTCCATTTTATTCCTTAAGTATCAAAGCTATTGCTTTCATACTTGCAACACTTACTAACTATCATGAGGGGATTTGCAGGCAAAGTTATGTAACTCGGACTGTCATTTTGACAGAATAATGTGCCCGTTTTATACTTAGAAAATGGAAAATTTGGTTAAGTTTTTGTTTAGGTCCACTTTTTTCCTACAGTATCAAAGCTATTGCTTTCATACTTGCAACACTTACTAACTATCGTAGGAGGACTGTGGATGCAAAGTTATGCAACTCTGGCTGGCATTTTGACGGAATTATGGGCCCTTTATACTTGAACATTTGGTTAAGTTTTGTGTTTCGGTCCACTTTACCCCTAATGTATCATAGATATTGCTTTCATACTTGGAACACTCGCAAACTATCATAAGGGGACAGTAAAGGACAAGTTGCATAACTCTGGTTGTCATTTTTACGGAATTATGGCCCTTTTTTGACTAAGTAACTTTGAATATATGGTTAAATTTTGCGCTTAGATCCACTTTACTTCTAAAGTATCAAGGCTATTGCTTTCAAACTTCAAATACTTTCATGCTATCATGAGGGTACTGTGCCTGGTAATTTGAATTTTACCTTGACCTTTGAATGACATTGACTCTTAAGGTCAAATTAATAAATTTTGCTAAAATTGCCATAACTTTTTTATTTATGATTAGATTGATTGATACTTTGACAAAACAACTCTTACCTGACATACCACAATAGACTCCACCCAAACCATCCCCCCCGAATCCCCCCCCCTCAATCTGCCCCCATTTTTTTTAAAAAGATCATCTAATAAATGACCACCACACCGTCACACTATACCCCCCCCCCACCCCAAAAAATAATTTTTATTCCCCGGCAGGGTGGCAAATAGCAGTTGAACTGTCCGTCAGTATGTCAGTATGTCAGGCCATACTTTTTTCACTATTGAAGATAGCAACTTGATATATTGCATGCATGTGTATCTCATGGAGCTGCACATTTGAGTGGTAAAAAGTCAAGGTCAAGGTCATCCTTCAAGGTCAGATGTCAAATTTATGGCGTCTGTCTGTCCGAAAACTTTAACATAGGCCATAACTTTTTCAATATTGAAGATAGCAACTTGATATTGGGCATGCATGTGTATCTTATGGAGCTGAACATTTTGAGTGGTGAAAGGTGAAGGTCAAGGTAATCCTTCAAGGTCAAATATATGGCGTCTGTCCGTCCGAAAACTTTAACATTGACCTTAACTTTTTTAATATTGAAGATAGCAACTTGATATTTGGCATGCATGTGTATCTCATGAAGCTGCACATTTTGAGTGGTGGAAGTTCAAGGTCAAGATCATTGTTCAAGGTAAAAAAAAATATAAAAAATTCAAAGCGACATTCTCGTGAAGCTGTACATTTTGATAGGTGGAAGTTCAAGGTCAAGGTCATCCTTCAAGGTCAAGGTCATCCTTCAAGGTCAAAGGTCAAAAAAATATAAAAATTTCAAAGCGGCGTTCTCATGAAGCTGCACACTTTGAGTGGTGGAAGTTCAAGGTCAGGGTCATTTTTCAAGGTCATGGTCATCCTTCAAGGTAAAAGGTCAAAAAAATAATAATTTCAAAGCGGCGTTATCATGAAGCTGCACATTTTGAGTGGTGAAAGTTCAAGGTTGAGGTCATCCTTCAAGGTCAAAAAACAAAAATTATTTTTAAGTGGCGTTTTCATGAAGCTGCACAATTTGAGTGGTGGAAGTTCAAGGTCAAGGTCATCCTTCAAGGTCAAGGTCATCCTAGGTCATTTTTTTACAAAATTTCAAAGCGGCGTTCTCATGAAGCTGCACATTTTGAGAGGTGGAAGTTCAAGGTCAAGGTCATTTTTAAAGGTCAAGGTCATCATTCAAGGTAAAAAGTAAATAAATAATAATTTCAAAGCGGCGTTATCATGAAGCTGCACATTTTGAGTGGTGGAAGTTCAAGGTTAAGGTCATCCTTCAAGGTCAAGATCATCCTTCAAGGTCAAAGGTTAAAACATAATATTTCAAAGCGGCGTTCTCATAAAGCTGCGCATTTTGAGTGGTGGACGTTCAAGGTCAAGGTCATCCTTCAAGGTCAAAGGTAATAAAAAAATCAAAGCGACGCAATAGGGGGCATTGTTTTTCTGACGAACACATCTCTTGTTTATTTTCAAATATGGTTTAAAAACATTAACATTTTTTTATTATTTTATTTTTGAAATACCGTCCAACCATCCCAACCAAGAATCACCCCCCTAATTTTTTTTTCATTTTTGGAAGATAATGTAATAAATGACCACACCCCACACTATACACCCCTCTCCAGTCCATCCCTCCCTCCTTTGTGATTGAAATTGAGATAGGTCCTTACTCCTTTAAAAAGAAAAATAGATGAGCGGTCTGCACCCGCAAGGCGGTGCTCTTGTTTATAAAGAGGAACATCTCTAGCAGCCTTCAAATCATCCGGCACAGTACCTTGTATAAGTGACAAGTTTACAATATGTGTGAAAGGAAAAGTAATGATAGTTGCACTATCCCTAACAAAACGAAATGGAATTCCATCTAAGCCAGTATATTTATTTTCTCATAGATTATTCAAATACTTTAAAATACTATTATTATGTATTTAGTATTATGTCACTGAGGTGTTTATGATAGATTCCTTCTAATATTTGTTTTTTTAAGCAATTTCGTTTTCAATGGCGGTGATGTAACTTGTGTTTGTTTTATGATCTTGATTTTCAAGTGTTTCAATGATTTTTATGGTTTCAATTTCAAGTTTTTGTGTTTCTATTTTTTTTAAATGATGTGTATCTTATTGTTGTGTAACGTATATTACCTTTAATTTTTTCCCATAAGGTGTTGGGGTTTGCATCTTTGATATTTTTAACTGTATTGGTTATTTCCCGTTTTATTTGCGTTTGGTATTGTGTATCAAATAAGATGCTATTATTAAGTTTAAAGTATCCTGTACCTCTTTTCGGTTGAATTTTATGCAGTATAAGTTAAACTAGCGAGTGGTCAGTCATAAATCCTTGTTTTATGTTGCATGTGTCAATAATATTGCAGAATGTCTAAGATATTAAAAAAATAGACTAATCTGCAAAATATAGTTTGTTTGTGTTTACGTGCCAAGTGAATTTTCTCTTATTCGGATTAACTGTATGCCAGATATGGATTTAATGGTAGTTTTCAATAAAGTTATTCAAAATCTTTCTATTTTTTTAGTGAGTATAAAGGTGTCCATTTCTTTTATCTAATATCGGATTAAGAACAATATTGAAATCACCTCCGACTATAATGTTTTTATCTTGGTAACTTATTATATAGGATTGTTATGTTTCGTAAAATTTGGATTTATCTATGTTTGACCCGTACACGTTTATTAATGTTAATTGTGTTTCGTGTATTTTTATAGCTATACTTGCTTGTTTGCCAATTATTATTTCGTTACAGTTATCCACTTTTATTCCTGTATAACGTTTGATCAGAAAGCGATGCCTTGTATATTTGTATGTTGTCCACTAAGATAAATATCTCTGTCCCATTCATTTTTTAAGGTTTGTGCCCTAGTAAGTGTTAGGTGACTTTCCTGTAAAAGACATATATATTTTTTTTGTCTAACCCTTTGAAAATGTTAGTGCGTTTGTCTTGGTTATTAAGCCCTTTTACATTTAGAGTACATATGTTAATACTCATACAAAAAGAGAGTTAAGTAAATTGTAATCTTTTGTGTGCCTGCCCAGTTGGTTACTGTCTTAAGACATGGAATTGAGGTAAACATGCTATATTTTATAATATATTATGTAGGGAGATATGGGTAGGCTGGTATGTTAGTTGAAAAAAACGACTTTATATTTAAAATAAAGTATTTTCAAATAAAGTATTTTCTACAAAAACGCATGTGGAAAATATACGATAAATAGTATTTGGTACGTATACTGTTTCTTCATTTGCGCATGTGTATGTATGTGTGTGTTGCGTGCATGCCTGTGTAAAAGAGAGTGAGAGAGAGGGGTTGGGGGTGGTAAAGAGAGTTGGACAGTGAATGGGTGGGTTTTGGTTATGCGAGTGATGTCTCCGTGTGTTTTACTAACATAAACCACTTAACATATCATTTTTGCTAATTTTAAAAAGTAGAATAAAGCAACATAATAAATCTTATTTTATATACATTGGTGCGTGCGCGTTCGTGTGTGTGTGTGTGTGTGTGTGTGTGTGTGTGTGTGTGTGTGTGTGTGTGTGTGTGTGTGTGTGTGTGTGTGTGTGTGTGTGTGTGTGTGTGTGTGTGTGTGTGTGTGTGTGTGTGTGTGTGTGTGTGTGTGTGTGTGTGTGTGTGTGTGTGTGCGTGTGTGTGTGCGTGTGTGTGTGTGAATTTACCCTATAAATCCCAAAACTGAACTGATCCTTCCTTGAAAGTCATCTACACGATGGTCAATCATATAAGCTTCGTCATCGTTGTCATACAGCACTTCATACACAACATTAGAATGCCCATCTTCTCCAGACAATAGGGACGTTACGAAGCCAGTATACCATTCGGTTTTGTCAGAATCGTTACACAACTTCCATTTATGTTTAATTTGTCTACCAAAAATCTTTGTTTTTAAAGATGCTGCTCGTCTACAAATGAAATAAGTAACAGAAACAACATTAACAATTCGTTAAATTAAGAACTAGTGCCGGTTTATACATTGATGATTATAGGCAAACATAAATATGTATATATTGGATCTCACAATAGTTGTCACAAAACATAGACTTTCATTAAACAAGTTAATCCGTTTATCCAAACAATTTAAAACCAGCCTCTTGTGAGCTGTAAAGAATGTTGTTTAACGAGTTTCATAACATTTTATATCATACTACAACGAATAAACCCTTTAAGGAATGAACATCTATGTAATGAATGAACAATTGTATTCATTCCTATGTTACTACCTTGCAGTATTCCTATCTGATGATACTGTACTAATCTTCTCCCTCACTGCGGTAGGTGATTTGCTTCTGGAAGTATTTTTCTTAGGAGATGTTACCGACCTTTTATTAACAGACGTTGGCTTGGTTGTATCTACAAACTGAAACAACAAATCGCGTTTTAATGTTCACTGTTTAGCATATACATTCTGCAGTATAAATTACCAAGGCAAATATTTGCACACCGAGAAACATTAATTGACAGATAGGGATACACTATATCCAAATGCTTTTCACCATCTTTAGTGATGGTATTATCTTAACGTTGGGGCAAACTTAGTGAAAACCGATATAGATTGGAACCAACGCGATATAGTGAGTGCAGAGAAATAACATTGTTTCGAGGTAGCCATTCCTTTTAATAATTTTATTAATAAATATTTATTATTTAAGTCGCACCACCTTCTGGTGTTCTATGCTCTGAAAGATCTTTCAACGTAAGAAAGCAGAACAATTTGTCCAACAGATATTGATGTTTTCCTTTTCAAAATAAGTCCAAAATTTGATGCTGTTAATCTTATTTACTTGAGAATATGATTGATCTTCAGTTAGGGTTGTAATGGCATTAAGTTTATTAATTGAGATGTTTATGTGATGAGACATGTACTGGTAACATTTGGTGTTCAAAACATTTGCAGCAACATCATCTTCACACTGAATAGCCTCATTTCCGTAAGATGACTTGGCAGACTTGATGTACTCTCGTCAGGAGCAGCAGACACTTTCCTTTTTCACCTATTAGTTTGTAATTGTGGCTGGGATTTAGACTTATTAGAAAGTAAAAATTGCTTTTCCCTTTCCTCGTATAGTTTGATTAAGTGCTATCCTGGTGAGGAGTCTGTCACCTTTTTCCAAACAGTAGGAGACCACTGTCGACCGAAAGTCATTCTCAAACATCCACCATAACACCTAGTATGCCATGACACACGATTGTTGAATAGCTGGATACGTGTTCTTGATAATTTCAATTTCAAACTAGATATCTGGCGACACACATGTACAGAACGATTCAGCATTTTCCATTTTCTTTAATGTCTTCAAGCAGCCAGCCCAAAATTCTTTATAACTTTCCAGTGAACCTTCATTTTTAAATTTACTTATTAACTCGCAATACAGTACTTAGTATAGTCACAAAATGACGCAATGACAAAAAATAAACTATACCACCAAAAGGCAAACACTTTGAATGTCCAATTGAAATAAATAGGCCTCGGAAAGACGACTAATTGGCTACCTTAAAACAAACTACGACCATGTGTATGTCACTTCTCGAACACCAAACACGTTGTTTTGTGGGGCATAACATCCAATTTCAAGGAAGTCGACAGACCACTATGTCAATTAACGATTTAGGCATAATATTTGTGGGATCGGATCAATGACTTATACAAATGTTCGGCACACGAACATATAAAACAAAGTGAACACTTACCTCTCTATAAAACATTGTCATTGTTAAAAAATGCATTTGTTATTGTCTTTTCATGTTCACTTGTTCAGCTAGGCGTTATTTGCCGAAAGTATATTCGGAAAATATTTCTTTCGAAATTCGATCATTTATACTTTATTACCGATCCATTTTTTTAAAAATATTTATAATGTATTATGAGGTACTTAAACGTCATGTAATCGAATAAATATCATATGTTAGCAATATTTAACACATTCACATTTACGGATCAATACAAATTGCTGTCCAAGATGGACGACAGATGAAATTAAATCGGGATGAGACTCAAATGTATCAATATTCTATTGAATTAGTGCATTTCACGTAAGTGCGATTGTTAGTCTAACTTTAAACATATTTATTTCAAACAATACACATTGTGTTACAATGAATTTTATACAACCTTTATACAGTTAAAATGTTTGAATAGGATGGGAACGAAAGACAATGTCTTATATATTTCTTCTCCCTATACAAATACAATTACATCTTTTACGACGAACATAATTTTTTTTTATGATTAAACAATACTATTAGCATGCAAAAAAGGAGAAACTCCAAGTATAGAGTTTCATTTGTTAAAAAGAAGACAAACATGTTAAAGGTTAACATTGGAAAGGTGAAGGGAAGAGACTGGCAGAGTTGGGAGTGAATAAAAGAAGTTTTGAAAGTTGAGAGTCGTTCAGTAGCATATTTACGAATCAAATCGATTGCTTTATACAATATATTTGTGAACTGCATCAGCTGTTTAAGTATTTGTTAAGAAGCCATGAGTGTTATCTCCATATAGAATAGTTTCAATGCAGGGGACAGAATATACGGATATTAAGTTCGTCGCGAATATGTGCATACTGAGTGCGTTCGAGAAAGTATTGTGACGTCGTTCCATGACGTCCGCATTGACATAACGGGGATGTAATAATATTGCGTCTGAAAAGATGGTCATTTAAGTCACTACAATTTGTTCATAGGCGCGTGTGTAACATTTGAGATCGTCTTTCGGCGTATACAAATAGAGGATTTGCAATCGGTCGATCTGTGTTAATGAGCCTTTTGAAGGAATGAATCGATTCAGCGTTTTTGACGACATTGGGAAGATTATTCCATTCAGATACAGTGGACAGAAGAAACAAATTTGAATAAAGTGAAGTTCGCGCTTGAATTGTTTGGAGATGTGAAGAATTTCTTAATGAGTAATTGT
This sequence comes from Dreissena polymorpha, assembly GCF_020536995.1. Taxonomy (NCBI): domain Eukaryota; kingdom Metazoa; phylum Mollusca; class Bivalvia; order Myida; family Dreissenidae; genus Dreissena; species Dreissena polymorpha. The sequence goes on along the minus strand of NC_068368.1, from coordinate 40,164,886 downwards.
TTCTCGACCCAACTGTTGCGGGCAAGAGAGACTGTAAGTAGTTAGGAACATTGCTCGAGTTCATGTTGTACATAAATACTAGTTTATGTTTGTGTCTTCGTTGACTGAGAGCTTCCCATCCTAATTCATTATAAAGTTCCTCTAATGAGACTCGACGTGTACATCCAGATGTTATTCGCGCGGCTTCGATTTGGATTTTTTCTAGTTCATCTTTCTCATATTGCGTACAATTATCAAATACAGCGTCTGAGTACTCAAGGATTGGTCTTATATCCGTTACATATATTTTCTCAAGAGTTTCTATCAATATAAGGAAGTGAAACTCCAGCTGCTGGAGCAGTATTGAATTCTTATTATGAACAATTAGTTGGTCTTTTATTTAAGGCAAGTGACCGATTGCCCAAACAGTACAAAACAGCACAAAACAGCACACTACAAAACAACATAAACACACATATAAGAATAAAGCTGGGGTCACCTCCTTGGAACCGTCAATGCAAAGCATTGGGGGTTTAAACCGGTTTTAGAGCGCTCAACCTCACAATTAGCCCAGCAATATTCATGATACATTTAAGTTTAAATAAAATTTAACCTAATAGCATTGTAACTCAAATTAAACAATAATAAAAGGGAATTTAAACGTATTCAATTTAATTACCATTTAATTACTCAATGGTAGGAAAGATACCAGAGCAACAGAGTTACACAGTTTTGAGGAACGATGAAATAAAACTACTTACAAGTATCAACAACATTCCTTCTTTATAGAAAAAGATTTAAGAATATAGCGTCATGAAGTTAATATTTCTGATCATCATCGCGCTAATACAGGAAGAAGCAGCAATAATGGGTGTAAAAGATCCATATTGCATAGCTTGGTTGTTTATGTGACTGCTCAAAAATAAATCAAACAAGAAGCGCCTGTCAGAGAGAAAATATAATTAAAATTGAACGCTATTAACCCAAAGACCTATGCATGTAGATTAAAACAGTTATAGAATGTGGTATGAAGCAATATAAAAGCGATGACGTCATAAAAATAAATGTAGCCAGGAACAGAGAAAAAGTATCATATGACGTAATTGACAAGCGAAGACGCGATGAAGCTTCTATCAAGCATTATTTTTAATTGACGCATTATATGAACTCGTGTCCATGCCTTAACCTTTACGAATGATATATGTGCATGCCATATACAGTCATTGGACATAAAAACACCTAAATGTTTATGGACATCAACAACAGGAATATAAAAGTTTTGCAAAGTCAATGGTGGATGAGTTGGTTTATTTATTTTGCGAGAAATAAGCACTGGTTTTGCATAGTCAATGGTGGATGAGTTGGTTTATTTATTTTGTGAGAAATAAGCATTGATTCGGATTTTGAGGAATTAAAGCAAACCAACCAGTTTTCAGCCCAGCTGACGATTGTATTAATGTCTGATTGCAGAACGGCTGCAGTTACGTTAGGTGAGTTTACGACCATAAAAAGACTGGTATCATCAGCGAACAAATGTATGTGTGCATTAATATCAGTAATGATGTCATTTATATGCACTAAATGTGTAATTGTTATTAAGATAATCTGATAATGATATATTTTCATGAAATATATTTTATAGCATCATAACTACTCTTGGTCGCATGCTTTGCAAGTGGAAACTTAGACTTTTTTCAAAAACTATAACTCATGGGATAGACATGTTCATTTGAAAAACGCATAGTGTCGTTGTGGGGCTTTATTGACGCAATTCAATGGTAGTAGTACCTTAAATATAACTGGTCTATACTGTTGGTGGTTTTATTTGGTTCATGTGTTGTCGTTTTTTTAATGAATTTGAGAATTTGCCATGCTTTGGAATATGTTTGCTAATAATGACATTATTACTAAGATTTGTGAGTGTTTTTTTGGAAAATGTATACATATATCGAAAGAATATGTAATTATTGAAACCATATGTAATTTCATTTTTATTTTATTTTGGGTATTACTGATCATTTTTATATTTTTCATGTTGGTCATGTTGGTACTTAACATGAACCTTAAGAAAACATAAGCTATGATCGATAATCTGAAGAAAACATTACGCAATCACATTAATGTCGTACTGACAAAGAGTTCGTGAAAAAGGCACATTTTCAAGTTCAAATTTTCATCGAGAACGTAGACAAGAAATTCAAATAGCCAATATCTTCGTCAATTTTAAAACTTTAAATGTTTTCGTTACGGTACTTTCCTGCTAGACGATGGATCCAGGTCTTACTTAATTTTCAGGAACGTGGCTATATTATTGTTTAACTACATTCCATAAATGTAGGATCATGAAAAAGTGAATCGAATGATTAATAATAATACAAACAATATCGGGCTAAAATATTCATTAAAGAACGTACTTTTCTTTAAAGATCGTACTTTTGAAATTACAGTATGTTTTGAAACAACAGTTTATTGTAAACCGTTTACATCAAAATACTGTTCAATACATCATACGGATCATTATTTTCTCTGCCTTCCAAATACATCAAATAGAAGACTTCATTAATTGTCTCATCTCTGCATTTCTTAATGGCCTGCAGCATTACATCTGACCCGTCGACCTTCCCGTTGTCATCTTTGCAACGGATGCGTCAGTTCATGTTTATCAGCTCCAGCAACTCCAAGTTCCGTTCTCCTCCTACAATACCACAGAAGAGGTTTCGCGTGAGCTATAATGGATTTTAGTATCTTCGGCAGCCTCAGTATCATCTTTGGTTCTTCATTCATCTTGTCCGTAATCTTTGTTTCCCATGAACGCTGCAGTTCATAATCTAGCTCGAAGCCTGCCATCAGATTTCTTTCCGGGATCATGTAATAAGGCAGGTCTAGTTACTATCGCGCCTCTTAGCGCATCCAATTGTTTATGCAGCCAGTGGATCAAACTTCCATTATGAAACAATATCTAAGTTTTGTTTCCCGCAATTCAGAAAAATATGTCTACGATGTACGATGTAAACTTGTACGATGTAAACGTTATGCTCCCTGTAGGGTGGCATATAGCAGTTGAATTTCCGTCAGTCAGTCTGTCCGTCCGTCCGTCCGAAAACTTTATCATTGGCAATAACTTTTGCAATATTGAAGAAAGCAACTTGATATTTGGCACGCATGTGTATCTCAAGGAGCTGCATATTTATTTTGAGTGATGAAAGGTCAAGGTCATCCTTTTAGGTCAAAGGTAAAAGGTAAAAAAAAAACAAATCCAAGGGAAGTAATAAGCTTTAAAGGGAGATCTTTTGTATTTATTATTTGGCAGGTACAGATCATTTTCACAAGGAAAGTAATATTTTTTTATTATATCCCTTTAAAAATAGTACTCCCCTTGTAAAAATGATCAGTTCCTGCCAAATCATAAAAACAATAAATAAATGAAAGCGGCGCAGAAAGGGGCATAGTGTTTCTGACAAAAACATATCTTGCTCTTTTGCTGTTTTAATACATCTGTCTTCACCGTTTTCAATAAACTATACAGTTTTACCTGTATGCCATTAAGATTGCTTACGAGCTGAATCTCACGTGTATTGAAGCACATTCTCCATTCAACATTTTTATGTTCACTGCCTTTAAATCCTTCAGGAGTTAAAATTACTTCTATTGATTCGACCTCCTTAACGACTTTAATGGTGGCCAGTGGCGCGGTCTTGCCGCCATCTTTTCTGGATGCTGGGGCAGTGATAACACGTAGTGCGTGTACCATGTCCGTGTGAAATGTGCCATCATATCTATTCGGTATTGACGGTCCTGCACGGACATGTTGTACCCTGAGTTCGGAATTATTCTCAACAAACGATCATGTGTTCACATAAAGGTCAATGGTCAGGACTTTGCGACCATATCCATCATCAAATATGGCATTATCCACTAGTGATGTAATCAATGTACCACGTCTCTCGATTATCAGTCTACAGAGTCCTGGATAACTCATTTCATTGTATGATTTCAACACGGTAATCTCTTCAGGAAAGATTCTAGTATTACGATCAACTTCTAAACAGATGAGATCGTCTATTATAAACAGTGTGTCACTGTCACTCTCAATAAAGCATGTCAGACCCTCCGCCTTGCTATCCGACGGATCAACCTTAACACACCACGCCACCGTTTATTCAAACTTATATCACCTTCCCTGTAGGCGTCTCTTCAAACCTTTCTGTTGTGAGGCTTATAGCCTAGCCAGTCCCACACTATGCAGGTTTGTACGGATTCAGTTTCCCACTGAACCTAAAATGCGTTTCTATCAAATAAATGCATAATAATAGACAGTAGTAATTATGAAACTATAACGATAAGCAATATAAATGAATACAAAATATGAATATTTCTACTTTCCGAAATAAATATTTTTAATATTTTTAAATTATCATGCACATAACTATTAACTTATTGTTATGCTTGTTCAAACATCTTATTAGGCATACTCAAGTATCACGGACGGTTCGCTTAATAAAATCCCTCCTTGTTCATTACTTAGTATTCCTTCTCCAGCCATTGTATGGTACAGGTACCTTGAAAACCAAATAACACTGAAATAATAAACATTCATAGCTAAATATTGGCGTCATCGAACAATTTTCAATCATCATGCTTTCCATCATACTTCCATTAAATAACAACGTATCATGCCAAAGTAAGATAATATAATGTAAAATCAACATCACATAATGATACATACAGTCATGATATATACTTTGGTATGTTAAGGCACTATGGCGTTCCATAGTTTCACTTTAACTTACTTTATTCTACTTTGGTAAAATAGTCGATAGTTGTAATCACACGTTTTCATAAATAACAGTTCTTCTGTATCTGATTATTTGTTGACCAAAGAAAGCAATTTTCGAATGTTATCAAACTTAACTGTATGTGACTTAAGCACATTAAGCGATCACGCTCCAATACATTTTTCGTTTTATTGTTATAAGTATTCACCTAGTTACGATACTTTTACTTATATTAAATATAAATTGAACAATACCTTTAAAAATGAATTTTGTTTAGGAATTACTTCACAACTTATCGTTTTTAAGGATATTGTAAAAAATATCGATTGTTCGAGTAAACTATCAATTCACTTAGCTGTAAAAAAACAACACTAATACAATCCGTAACATTGCGGATCCGTTGTTTTCAGAAGATCGTTTTCACAGTAATAAACCCATGGTTTATGTTGCTGGCGGTATAAAACAAACAAAAATTTGTTACAGAAATCTATGTTCGGAAAACAATGAAATGGTAAAACGCAAAATACGTTCAAAGACAATGAAATGCCAAACCAATTGTAATACTTGCTCATCATTGTTTAGTTTCAAAACAAATATTCAGAGAATGCAATTTAATGAAATGTAAGTTTCATGTCAGTCACATAGTTAGCGAGAATAAAGCGATTCGAAAGTGTGCATCTTTTATACAACATCATATGATAAATAAACGAATACCTGAAATGATTATTGCTAAATTAATTTTGTTTTCACCCCTAAAGTGTTAAATTTAAACTTAAAATAATGTTGGTGCTTATTTCTGTATATCTTATTCATTTCATACGGGGCTAGTAATATTTTCAAATGTCGATTTAAAGATAAAGTTATTACTGCCGACTATTGTATGGACAACACGTGAACCTAACTATGGGGAGATTTTCTCTCAAAACTGTTTTCTTTTCACTATCAATCTATTAAATGTATTTTTATAAATAAGAAAACATAATTTCATATGCAAATACATCTAACATGTATCTGTAATTAAGGCACGCACGCACGCACGCACGCACGTACGCTCACTCACTCACTCACTCACTCACTCACTCACTCACTCACTCACTCACTCACTCACTCACTCACTCACTCACTCACTCACTCACTCACTCACTCACTCACTCACTCACTCACTCACTCACTCACTCACTCACTCACTCACTCACTCACTCACTCACTCACTCACTCACTCACTCACTCACTCCTCACTCACTCACTCACTCACTCACTCACTCACTCAACATACTCACTCACACACACGCACTCACGCACACGCACACACACACATATATATATATATATATATATATATATATATATATATATATATATATATATATATATATATATATATATATATATATATATATATATTATATATATATATATATATATATATATATATATATATACATATTCATATCTTTAGAATCGCCAATTCTTTCATTATGAATGTTAATTCTATATTGCTTAAATTAAAACATGATATGCCTGTAAGTCATTGACCACTGTTGACTATATTGTGTATTATATGTATGTGTACTCATGGGCTTCAAGCTTATTTATTGTGAAATAAAACCTTAATTGCTGATGTAGTTATTTTTCTCGCAATTATGGAATTTCTGATATTAGTTACAGTTCTGAAATTTTCTTACAAAAATCACCGATTTTCCATCAGAAGCTTCTTTATTTCATATTTATTTTAACTCATATTTCATTTATCTCAGATTAAAGTCAATTAAAAACTGCAAAACGCTATTTCAATACAAAGCTAATGCCATGCAACTACATGTATCGTCCATGTGTGTCTACATGGGAAAAAGGAAGTTTGCAAAATAAGCAAGATGTTAGGTTGTAACGATGCAATATTTTTTATTGATTTTTAGTGTACTTAACTTGTTTCTTCTCTAAGCAAATATTGACTTTATGTAAACTACGACGACCACGACGACTGAGCCGACCACAACCCTGTCCGGCATACCGGAAGGCTGCAACAACACAGGCTGGTACGACTGGTCGTGTGGACAACTGAGCGACTACAAGTACAACTTCATTTTTAATCCGGACTACTGGTGTTACGAACCCGCCTTGCAGGACTGATGATGCATCACATGCTATGGTGAGACATGGTTTATCACCCCACTCCAGTCTCATAACACCCTTCTCAGTCTTATTACACTGCTACTACCCCCGCACGCTTCGAAAAATAAGTGGAACTTTATTTCGCCGCTTCATCATTCAAGTACGGCTTATTCTCAGCAAATGACAATCTCGAACTAATTAAACTGTGTAAGACGCTTTACTTAGTAAGAATATTTTTTATAATTCTGTGTTTATAGTTATTATTCTTGCAGTAAGGGGATTTGACATTTTCCGACAATATATATGCAAGTTCGCATTATGTCTTACGGAATTCAACGAATGTTCATAGGAAGCTTCTTTTCTTTAAAGTGTTGTTCATAAACATATTATGTTCCTCTTTAATTATTATATCTCTGATATATGTCAATACATACACTGCAATAAGTTATTTCAATACAAAGCTATTTTCATGCAATTACTCTGCATATTTTAATGAAACCTTATGTGCAGCTTCATGGTCAGGTGGAAGTTTGTTTGAAATTTACTCTGCCTTCATTGTTGCTCTTAAATATGTTAATAGTGAACAAAAGATTCTAATTTCTAAGAATAAATAACGCTATTATAGTTTTTGTCCATCACCTCGATCGAACATGTTCTTACATGAAGACAAATCTGTTTTAACAATTATATGAACTTATTTGAACTAATTATACACATATAATCTTTTCTCTTTTTTTCTGAAAACGGTATTAACTACAAGAAATACTCGCGAAGACCGGCTCTATGACCACGCACACTACAGATTTATTTCAATGTTTTACTCTTTTATCGTTCTTTGACATATATTAATAAACAAAACATCTTCAAACGTCTTATTATGAGATCAGTTTTACTTCTTCAGACAACCGTGAACACTAAAATATAAAGAATCTCATGTGTGACATTGAGATATTGTTGAACAATATTTACAAATTCTAATGATAATCAACGAAATCGTTATAATACGTATGTAATCTCAACGTTTTGGGCCAATCTTTTAGATAATTTTTTTGACAAAGTCCTATACCTAAAATAGTCTGAACAGTTTTATTTATTCACGAAAATGCAAGGTTTGTATACCCCTACTTGTAAACTAGCTCGATTATGTCAAGCAAATGAGGTCGTACAGAGAGTTCCATTTGTACGAAAGGTGTCCAAACGCTTATCTAGGTAGATAGATAACACGCATACTCAATCGTGAACCAATAAAGTCATGAAGGCCTTGTGTAAACCGTAAACCTCATTTTGAGTTGTTCAGTAACAAGAATTTCAAGCCAGTTCGCTGTCAACTACGCTTAGCCGGATGACCGCCACATCTGCCGCATCCGCGCAAGAAAGAGTTGTAGAATGTATGCAAGAGCTTTGAGTTCTTCAACTATATTCATTCACAAATGGAAACGTTATCGTTTTAGATGGAATATTTTGGAACGGGGCGTATAAAGGAAAGATTTAATAAACAATGTTTGTAATATACGTGTCGCGGAAGATACACTACGAGAGTACCACACATTAGTGTAAGTAGATAAAAATTATACTACGGGAGTGCACTTCATATGTGTCCCCATCTGCCTTATTTTGAGCGTATTTCTTCACCATCGAAATATATCATATGTTAATATTTTATTTACACGCAGTTTTCTTTCGACACATTTAAATCACACGCTCATAGTCACGTCATTCGAAAATGCGTTTCGGCCAGCGTATCTTAAGCCCAAACTGTGCATTTGCGCAGTCTGGTCTGAGGTAATGCTGTTCGCTATAAAATCACCCAATGTGTTATGGTCTCATTATGTTTCTCCTGACCAGACTAGAGATGCGTAGGTTGAGTGGGCTATACATATGATGGGCGCATATGGAATAAGACCGATTGTCGCATGACGTGGGTCATTAAAAATCTCATTGCGAATTGTAAATGGCACATTTTAGCGCAAATAGCAAATTAATAAATAACGGCAGCCTATCCAGGCGTTTAGGAAAGATTTCCAGACGTGCTGACCGAGTTCGGCAAACATTTGTGGTTGGATAATTAAACAATTTTCCTCTTATCGTGACCCTAGACTATTTGTTTGATTTTTCATCTTGAAAGCAAAACTGTGTTCATCGTGAGTTAATAATATATTCCCCGGACGATGTAGTTAACAAGTACTCACCCTGAAATTCTGCCAGATGGATTTTAACGCGTAATTGTTACCTGGTCACAATTTATGTCGTTTAAACATACAGAGAGTAGTCAGGAATTATTTACACTGAATAGTGATATATCCTTTGCGCTTAGCACAGAATCACTAGTATAGCCAAAGTTCAGAGGTTTAATCTCGAATCAGACTATGAAATATTCGAATATACTCATGCGTGTCTGCTAGCATTATGTAAAAGTCATTTAAGGTGAAAAGCTGGGTAAAACAGCTATGCCGAAAAACCGTATTAGTGCTCTATAACCATGTTTAGGTAAGAGTTTGTCGCATAATTGGTGTATTTCATGTATATTCCTTGTTCGGTGTAACTGAATACATAATATCTGTCTTCATGAAGAAATGCATAAATGGGCATATATCATCGTCAAATTAGACGAGAAAAATGCACCAAGTTATTGCCCATGGCTGGGTTCACTTATTAGTTTTGTCTATGGTAAGCACATGCAGCACTGTTAATTTGTGTATATTTTCATGTTAAATGACAGGTGAACTTTCAGATATGCAGTTAAACAAACGTGGTCTCGCTTAATTATTGGCATATATATGCACAAGATATGTAAGTCACACATAAAGCCATCCCGTATCAGGTAATTCAACTCATGTTAAAGTCAATCATCCAGACAGCCGTCACCCAATTTATTTGTCCATTATTGTATAAATTGGCATCTGCGTTGTATGATGGGAGTCCTAAGTTTGACAATCGAGTAGAGTAGTCACGCTTTCCTGACGTGGCGGCCAATAGGCCGCCGCACTGTACAATTGTACTTCATGAACATTGGAAGCGTTGTGTTAGAAATTATTTAACAGAAATAAATCTCGATGAAAACAGAAATGAACTTTGGTTATTCTGTGTGATATCAAAGAACAATGTGTAATTACGTGACACGTTGTTTACACCGTGTGAACTGCTAGGGTAACAAGTAATGCATCAACAACAAAGTACGGGCTGTCTTTATGACTACCTAATTTGTGAGTAAAAAGTATCGCTTGCAGATTTATTTTCTGTTTATTTTCATCAATTATCTTATTGTATATTTTTTGAGTTTGTAAATGGTGTCAAAAATCTAAGGTTTTGTACAGGGAATTTCCATAATGAAATTATATTCTTAGTAAGATAGGTATTCGATATTCCAACAATATTCATTTTATATGATGGTGATTGCAAATTGTATTTATGTTCAGTTCTCATTACCATTTTCATCATACTTTCTATGCTTTCTGAACGTCAAAAAAGACCATGTTGTGGTTATTTTGTATAAGTTATCTCTATTAAATAAATAGGATGATAAAAAGTGCATAAACATATCGACCTGTGCGTTAAGACACGCTCCATATAAATTGGAATGGCTTTTGTTGATTTCAAACTTGCGATTAATTTTTTTAAATGAGTTGCGTCTTAAATTATGCAATAGCGAACAACTTCAGTGCCTTCAGTGCTTTGATTTAAAACCAAGCTACATATTCACACAACAACAGGAAAACGTGTTCGGGAAAAGCTTGAATTATCTGGACTTTATTATACAGAACATAGAATAAATGCCATTCTTTAATAATATTAAACACATTTCTCAGGGGTGGGCTGTAGGCAAGAAAGTTGTGTGACTTAAGTGAGGAAAATAATAACTAGTGTTCAAAATGGTGGCCAACGGCTGAGTTTGCGAACGTTCCTTGCGAACGTTTGATCTTTTTGTACATTTACCATAATTATTCGGCATTATAATTACACGCAGGATGATCTCATGAAATACTAATAATCTCGGTGTAAATCCTGTTCACGCATTAGCAATCAAAGTTTTCGCTTTTAGAGATCAAATCTCAAATTTTGACATAAAACAGCTAGCGTGTCGGTTCTATATTTATCATTCAGTGTGCAATTAAAATACTCCGCTTGTTGTTTTATTTAGTATTTACACTGTGGAATGTGGGTACATCCGAGACCTTTGGCAAACGTCTTGTTCTCAAAGACAAGTGTGTCAAGACTTATGAAGTAAATTAAAAAGAATGGGTTAAAATGTATATAAAAAGTTAATACAAAGACCTTATAAAAATTGTGAAGAACTCTGCGTCCGAAAATAGGATGTATCATTGAACAATAAATCAATGTTTATACCGGTTTAATGCATATAGTCTAACAGCCTAAATAAATAGTCTAAAAGATTGATCGACGCTTTAAATAAAACTCAAACATGTTCAATTGAAAGTCAGTATCTTTTAAAATCAATTAAAGTACATCGTTTAATTATATCCTTGCATGCCCTGACTATATTTAGATTATAAACCATGCACGTAAAACGAGACTGAACACATGAAATGACGTTACGGTTGTGCAGACAATGCAATAGTACGACGTATTCAAAGTTGGATCGTGCACGGGGCACATGAGCGGTTGAAGTAGTACACTAAATGCGAAATGAAATTCGACAAGCCAGTGAGAGGTCATTCTGTCCGAGAATGTAGGGCAGGACCACATGCGTCATACAAGTGATGCTTGTCACATGCGTGTTCGTTGTGAAGAGAATTTACCAATTCATATAAATGTCAATTACATATTAAAGTGAACTGTATATACAACAGAACATTAATTTGCGGGGCGTTGGGATAACAGTAATGACCAAATCTACAATTCAACTAAAGCAAATCGTTACTTAACAGATACCATTTGTCACACTAGAGTGACACATGCCTTAATCGTGTAATAACACGTCCGTCTAATACTTTGTTTGGTGGCACACTGTTATATCAAGCCATCTACAAAATACTCTTCTCTCATTGGCTGTTTGACGTCACATGCTGACCACATATATTCTATAAGGTGTCAGCAGACTATATGGGGCAGTAGACCTTCTACTATATGGTGTCAGTAGACCTTCTACTATATGGTGTCAGTACACTATATGGGGCAGTAGACCTTCTACTATATGGTGTCAGTAGACTATATGGGGCAGTAGACCTTCTACTATATGGTGTCAGTAGACCTTCTACTATATGGTGTCAGTAGACTATATGAGGCAGTGGTATTCTATATGGTGTCAGTAGAATATATGGGGTAGTAGATCTACTAAATACTCTTCTCCCATTGGCTGTTTGACGTCACATGCCGACCCAATATATTCTATATGGTGTTAGAAGACTTTATTATTATTGTTATATAATGTTCTTGAATTTAATATTTTCGATAATAATCCTTGTTAATTTGATGAGATGGAAAGTAGTTGGCGTGATATAAGCGAAACAGGGTTAGTTACTGACCCGATACGGGATAAACGGTTCTGTTAAAAACCATATCGATATGGTTTTCCACAGAACCGTATATCCCGTATCGGGTCAGTAACTAACACTGTAACTATTAAAATTATAATAATTACGAAGTTGTGTTATCAGTTAATTACTCTCCTTAAAATGTGGGCAGGCGTGATGAACAATCAGAATGTAATTGTTTGAATAGGTAAATTTGCTCAGAAAGTTGCATTGATGTTTTCGCTGTGATTTGCACGTTCTGTCACATGAGTCAGTCCCAGTTGTTCGAGTGCGTAGACGAGACCCTGATGGTTGCAGACTACACAGATCTGCGAGATTATGCGTTTCGTGCTCAATACTTGTGCGTAAAATAGAATTTCATCGATTGTGACGGATATTTTCGTTTGTTGGCGTTGCACTCTGCTTTAAATATGATTTATAGTTGAATGCCATTCCGTATATCGATTGTGATTAATGAAAGAATAGCCCTTAAGAATTTGTCGCCTGATGATGTTTCCGGAGTTTTGTCATATATCTATATTCAATAACCAATCTCTTTCTCAGAGGGGGTAATCACGTGATAATCTAGATGGCGACGTCCATACGGAGACAGTTATTTTTCGCCGTTTTTAAGGAACTGTCTAATTGGATTATGGTTTGAACAAAACATAAAATTATTGTTTTAGATATTAAAAACGATTATCGCCTTTGATTAAAAGATATAAAAACTCAAAGCCAATAAAAAGGAAGTATAACACAAACCAACACGTAAGCCCAAGCGGATGGGAATTCCATATTATATTTCAAAAACGCCGCTCGACGTTTTTGACCTAAAAATAAATGTAGCTGAAAATCAGCTGACAAGTCGCGTGGTACATGGTACTGTCATTTATTTTTGGCATAGAAATTACAATATTTCTAAAGAAAGAGATTAAGCTTGTTGAGCAAATAATTAATTTTCATTGAATATTTTTGATTATCCAAAAAATATACTTCATATTTAAATCAACATTTTTATTGGAAAATCGCTTTTCACAAATACGAATATGCGGTCGAAAACTGAAAGCCATCAGAATTCAAGATGGTTCGGACAAAAACAAGTGCTAGCGCTGAGAAAAGACTAAAAAAACAAGAGATGCAAGGTACAGGCGTAATAAAAGGGAAAGGATAATAGACATTGGTATTCAGTGTGATCGACGGAGAAGAGTTAAAGAAACTACTGGGATTGAAAAGGACGAGAAAATTATGGAAATATTGATCGATGCGTAAGCACTCAGACACTATTTTTCTGTAAACTTAAGACTATACAGAACTTCATGTAAAATAAAATTGTTGTCACCAACATTGTTATTTGGTACTTGGAAAATCCCGCCTTTTTGTATATTTTAAAAATCACCCAATAAGGAGAAAATACATGACGTGCCATGATGTAATAAAAAAAGTAAACAAATCTCCCGATTGGGTGACAACACTGTCTGTGCCCTCGATAGAGAGAAAAACTCCATACAAGGAAAAAATCTCTCAATCGGGGGAATATTTCATGACAGTGTTGAGATGATCCGCAATTCTTATATGTTTTCTCCCGACATGGAGAATTTCTACAAATATGATGAAATTCTCCCGATCAGAGAATGTCTCTAGACTGGTAAGTCTTCTTTATTTTCAGTTTGTGTGTCATAGCAACTTTTCTATAAATTCCCGTAATTATTTTGCTACATAATGAACACGATTTGACTTAAACACACACACAAACCCTTATAAGTATAAGAGATTTGTTTTAGAAATGTACAATGCTTTTAAATTTCAGAAGTACTACTGAACTACAGAGCTTCAACAATCATCTTTTGATGTGTCCTCCGTACTCCTATTACCGGTGTACCCGAATTACCGGTGATGTTTGTAAATACGCTACTACGTCACTGCACGCTCATTTTCATTTACAACTTTCGTCGGAGACTGTTTACTATTTTTGCCGGTAGCTGTCAAAACGAAAAATCCTCTAAATAATGTCTTTTCTTCGGGTAAGTAGGTATTAAAACACGAATGCCCATGTATTTTTTCGTTATTTACACTCACAAATGGTTGATCATTCAGTTATCGCATGAAAACTATCGTTTTGTAAAGTCCGTCTACAAATGTTTACATAGTAGACAACAGGTGCGCCTTTCCATAACCCTGATGTACATATTACTGAGCGAAACTTCTCAATTGTCATGAAGATCCTAATTATTGAAATGATTATTCTACCGAAGATTTGAAGGTAAGTTAAAAATATGTTGTCTTGTTTAGTTTCAGTTCCCACCTGTGAAGAAGACAAAGCTTCAGTATGAATCGAATCAGTTGTTTATGGAAAATTATTATAAAAATAACACTTCAGTCAGGAAAGCTGCTCAAACGTATGGTATACCTGAACGTACTTTAAGGGACAGAACTCTAGGTCTGCAACCTGTACCAGAAATAGATAAATTTCTTATTAATTCTGGTCCATCCCCTGTATTGGCATTATGTGAAGAGGTTGAACTTGTTGAGCATGTTTCATACATGGCTAGTATTGGTTACGGGTATAGCCGGGCTGAATTTATCAATAATGCAACTGATTGTGCAGTGTCTCTTGGTCGGAAAGTGCCAACAGATCCCCCTTTTGGTAATTCCTGGTTTGAAGGTTTCAGGAAACGCCATCAACAGTTGACATTGGCAAAGCCTCAAAAGTTGTCACAACTTCGTGCCAAATGCACTTTAAATGAAGTCCTTGATAAATACTTCAATGAACTCAATGCTGATTTAGTCAAGTATAATTTAACAGAAAAACCAGAAAATCTGTTTAACATTGATGAAACAGGATTGCTCATGGAACATAATCCTAAGAATGTTATATGTGTAAAGATCATTAAACCACAAGCTATAACATCAAATTGTGGTAAAACAGTCACCATCATGGCATCTGGTAAAGCTGTTGGGAGTCGAATTCCACCGTATTACATTTTTCCTGGTATACGCTGGAATGAGGAGTTGTTGAAAGGCTGTTGTCCAGATGCAAATGGTACTGGCACAGAAAGTGGGTGGTCCAATTCAACTGTATTTTTACAGTAAATGAACACACATTTTCTTAAACATGCTCCATCCAATGGCTTTCCTTTGTTAGTGCTTTTTGATGGACACAAATCACATGTTAATCTGACTTTAAGAGATTGGGGTAAAGAGCACAATGTGATATTTTTTGTACTACCACCCCACACCTCTCATGTCACGCAATCCTTGGACGTTGGCTGCTTCGGACCTTTAAAAAGTGTCTTATACGGTGAATGTGAAACTTTTTTGAGAAACAATCCTGGTCTTCGGGTAACCCGTTTGAATATTGCTGAATTGTCAAGTAAAGCATATAACGAGGGTCTTACTCCAGAAAATCTCAAAGCTTTATTAAAAAGCTGGTGTCTACCCTGTGCAGAGGAACCAGATTCTCCCTTCTAAGACAACCCAATCAATTATTTACACCAATACACAGGCTGTAGTCATTCCTGAAAACAAAACAGAAAGCTTTTTAGAAAAAAGAAAAATTACAAAAGTTATTAAAAAGCCACAGAAAAGAAAATTACAACCATCTGTCACTGGTAATTTGATGTCACCATCAAAAGAAAGCAGACTGAAGAAAATAGATGTTGTCACAACAACAAAGAAAACAACACTAGAAATTATTCAGTGGGGGTAATGTGACAAATATAGCCACTGAACTCATCAAAATATTGAACTCCAGTGCGGTGTTTGCGGAGAAATTCTACATTCCTGTGTCCTCATTGTAAAAATGAGTGCTAATTGTTTTCTAGTCGATTTAAATACGAATTCTATGTCTCTGAAACATATAAAAACATGATATCAGACATTATGTTATTATATGCAAAGTAACAAATTTATAAAACATATCACATGCAAATACAAGAAAGAGTAAATGCAAAAGGTAGAAATAGAACTTACCTTATATAATGGCAACTCTCGTGGTATAAATATATATATATTAAAAGTAGGTGTGAACAGGTCTCTGTCCAAGTTGGAAGTGACCAGTAGACTAAGGAAAGGGCGGGAAAATCACTGGTCAAGCCTGACTGAACAATTACATAAACTTGACATATGATAATCACATGCTTAACTGACTTAAATTCTTAGACTGGCCACTGGATCACTGCTTAATAAGTAAACCATGTCAACACCATGAGTTAAAAGGAAATAATAACATGAAAACAGAACAAATGAACAGAATATTTGAAATTAATATTTCAACCCTGTTGATCTTAACATTTTGTAAACTTTGATATATTGTTTGTATATATTCAACAGTACGGAAGTTTAGTTGAGTAAACTGTGATTTTCTGAAAATGTGTTGTGTCTGAGTGAAAACTATGTCATCACCGGTAATAGAAGTAAACAGTAGAAACCAAAATGGCGGACAGTGACCTACTTCTGTGATGGATTAAAATGAGTTTTCGTTGACATATAAGGTATGTTTCGTGTTCACTTGATGAAAAATGAATGATTCTGATAATAACATGAAGTTTTTTTTTACGGAAGTTGCATTCAATAGTATTTATTTACAAATGAATGCTTACGTCACCGGTAATACGGGTGCCCAGGATATGCTCCAAACCAAAGCGAAATGCTTTCAGGTATATAAAAAGTTCAATGTTTAAAAAAATACACTTGTTAAAGTGTTTCTTTTTTATTTTATGAACACGTGCTCGTTGAACAAAGGAATTTATTCTCTTTATTTTTGAGAATTTACATTTTAATAATGTAAAAATGATATACTCTTTGTGACAAGTCTCGTAATAAACTGCCCGCATTGCTAAAATATAAATATATATTTTTAGCTCGGCTGTTTCTCGTCGTTGTCGTGTCGTCCGCCGGCGTCGTGCTAAAACTTTGACATTTTGCTCTACAATCAAAGTGCTTCCACCTACAACTTTGAAACTTCATATGTAAATGCACCTTGATGAGTTCTGCACGCCACACCCATTTTTGGGTCACTAAGTCAAAGGTCAATGTCACTGTGACCTCTAAAAAAGATATTCTGACAAGCTTTCGAAGCCTAGCGTGGCACCCGTTATGCGGTGCTCTTGTTTCATCATGTGATAGTAAAATTATTTATGAACAGGATTTTTGTATTTGTTCACAGGATGTTTAAACAACTAGTAGTTCATCAAGAAATGAATTCTGATTATGAATATGTCAAGTCATTGGTGTTGAATTAGTTCATATCTAGTGTAACATCATAAAAGTCCTAAAGGCAGATTTTCACATGATGAGTTGCATGATATTTTCTGATTTTTATTTCTTTTTTTTTTCAGCTATGCTATATAAATGCAGGTGTCAGTTAGCAGCAATAGATTATTCAAAACACTTGAATCGTCCTGTTAAGAAGGAAATGAGAGGTATTTATATTATTGTTTTTGCCCTGCATGTTGGTTTGTTTGTTTGTTTGTTTGTTTGCCATAACTTTTGCAATATTGAAGATAGTAACTTCATATTTGGCATGCATGTAAATCTCATGGAACTGCACATTTTGAGTGGTGAAAGGTCAAGGTCAAGATCATCCTTCAAGGTCAAAGGTCAAAACAACCAAATTCAAGAGAAGTAATAAGCTTTAAAGAGTTCATATATATTGTCTATAGATCTTAATTCTCGGTTTTGTTTTAGCAATTGTCATTTCATTTTTTCAAACATCACATTAGTTATAAAATAATCTTTCAGGAGAAAAAGAGTGTACTCAAAAGCTGCTGGTAATTGGAGCACAAGACCTGTGAAAAACTATACATAACCCGTTTGATCACTGAAGTTCCAAATGGATTCACCATAGGCAAGGAAGGAATAAGTGTCAAATGTGAACAGCTGCCTGAAGACCCCAAAAGGATTAGGTCAACTATAGTCCCTGTCACCCCTCCACCTACATCAATACTTTAAGATCAGCATGTCTCTAGATTGAGAAAAGCGAAAAACATGAATTGTAGCCCAAGACGTGTTTGATATTCATTTGAAGTTGAACGCAGAAGTTACCTTTGTTAGATAACTATTAAGTTTCACATCTTTAATGTTAATATAATTTTAGAAGTGTTTTGAAAATGTACAATCTTATATTATGGTATAAATAATGAATGCTCTTGGTTGTACAATGCAATGACATTTTTCAGGAAGTTTTAATATTGAATTTAGCATAATTTTATTTTTTTTATTTTTGATTTATTTTGTGCGATTTTTATCAATACATTTTTATGCTCCCCCAAAATTTAATTTGGGGGGAGCATATAGTCGCCGCTTCGTCTGTCCGTCCCTGTGTCCGTCCGTGCACAATTTTTGTCCGGGCTATTTCTTAGAAAGTAATGACCGGAATTCAATGACACTTTATGGGAAGCTTCACTTACAAGAGGAGATGTGCATATTATCAGCCGGTCCTCTTCGGATGATTTTTCACAGAGTTATGGCCCTTTGAAAATTTCCATTGTACATATAGCGCAATTCTTGTCCGGGCTATTTATCAGCCACTAATCACTGGAATTCAATGAAACTTTATGGAAAGCTTTACTACCAAGAGGAGATGTGCATATTATCAGCCGGTTCTCGTTGGATGATTTTTCACAGAGTTATGGCCCTTTGAAATTGTCCATTGTACATATAGTGCAATTCTTGTCCGAGCTATTTCTCAGCAATTTATTACGGGAATTCAATGCAACTTTATGGGAAGCTTCACTACCAACAGGAGATGTTCATATTATCAGCCAGTAAGGTAGGATGATTTTTCACAGAGCTATGGCCCTTTGAAATTTTCTATAAACTGTACATATAGTGCAATTCTTGTCCGAACTATTTCTCCCCAACTACTGACTGGAATTCAATGAAGCTTTAATCCATCCATCTTATAATTTTTTCCAAAGTTATGCACCTCAAGACGTTTCCTTTTGTCTGAATATATAGTGCAATATTGTGACAAAAAAAACTTTGGGGAGCATCACCAGTCTACGACGGTTTCTTGTTAAACATGTAAAGAACACAATTTTTCTTACAAAAAGTTTCGTTTTTTGTTTGATTATCGATATGTGTTTTTCATTGTCTTCTTTATTACCTGTATTTAATAAACCATTGTAGTCAATGTCTCTAAGCCTCTTATAATTGACCTCGAGAGTAGTTTCCTCTTTAATTATCGATACTATGAATGTGATATTGTATCCAGATATGCCTCAGTGTTCTATTTACACATTAACATTTAATACTTTTTAATTGCCATACTCATTTGAAATTCAAATCACCTAAATTATTAAATACCAGCATCATACACTCGAACAAACTTCAATGAGTTCTCAACTCCTGTCACATATCTATGTGCATGTATTGAGTTCGATCCATTTTCTGACACCAGATGAATATAATACAAAATTTGTAAAGAAAATTTCAAACTTCCATGCATGGAACAAGTTCTTATCACACTGAATAAAATACCTCAATTGTATATCAATTAAATAGATATGAAAGGCTCAGCTGAGCTAAAATGTAGACAGTCTGCACAGGTTACTACATAAAGAAAGCACATAAGATACAAAACATGTTGAACAATAAAAAGATAATATTTTTTTAAATTTCAACAGCAACTTGTTGCTTTTTTATTGATTTCGAAATGTTTATTCATGCATTAGCATATGTCATAGTTTGAAATGTATTTTAAGAAACCTAATCTAACAAAATATCAAGTGTGAAACAAAATGACTCAAAATAAAAATAAACAAGGGCTGTTTGTAAAACATGCATGCCCCAATATGGGCTGTCAGTTGTAGTGGCAGCCATTGTGTGAATACGTTTTTTGTCACTGTGACCTTGACCTTTGACCTAGTGACCTGAAAATCAAAAGGGGTCATCTGCGAGTCGTGATGAATGTACCTATGAAGTTTCATGATCCTAGGCGTAAGCTTTCTTGAGTTATCATCCGGAAACTTTTTAACTGTGTCGAGTCACCTTGACCTTTGACCTAGTGACCTGAAAATCAATAGGGGTCATCTGCGAGTCATGATCAATGTACCTATTAAGTTTCATGATCATAGGCGTAAGCATTCTGGAGTTATCATCTGGAAACCATTTTTCTGTGCGAGTCAACGTAACCTTGACCTTTGACCTAGTGACCTAAAATCAATAGAGGTCATCTGCCAGTCATGATTGATGTACCTATGAAGTTTCATGATCCTAGGCATAAGCGTTCTTGAGTTATCATCCAAAAACCATTCGGTGGACGGACCAACCGACCGACATGAGCAAAACAACATATTTCCTCTTCTTCGAAGGGGGGCATAATAAAAAAATCAAAATGCAAACTTAAAATTGAATAAAAGCAAAAGATATAAAAAATAAAAATACAAACAGGTAATACACTATTGACTGTTTTTTTATGAACGGTCTTTTCAAGCAAACGTTACCATTTTCGAACTCATCCAAAATATCATTGAGACCAATCTTTTGACAAAATTTCATGAAGATTGCGCAATAAATGTGGCCTGTAGAGTGTTAACAAGGCAAATGTAGACGCCGCACGATGGACAAAAGGCGATCAAAAAAGCTCAACATGAGCACATTGTGCTCAGGTGAGCTAAAAAATGTAAAAATCAAACTATTAAGTTCAAACAAGAAAATAAAATAAGTATACAAGAAATGAATTTTGATATTCAATTAGTTTATTTACATAGTATTCTTAAGAAATATGTAATTGCTTCTTTTATTTCTTTCATCTTAGAATCCAGAGTACTTGTGGCATTTCATTCAAATGACACCAAAGTAAGCATACAAATGTAAAAACTGCTGAGCAAGTTTTAATAATAAACTAGCACATTTCACACAAAATGGTATTTCAAAACAAAATGCATAGAACTGAATAATTCAAATGATTAAGCATAATTCAAATGATTTGCATAAATATAAATGTTTCAAAAAAGGAGTCAGAACAAAAACTAAGAAAAGTTCAATGTCTGATAAATGAAAAAGAATAGCAACACGGGCTGTTTGTAAAACATGCATGTCCCCCCATATGGGCTGTCAGTTGTAGTGGCAGCCATTGTGTGCATACATTTTTTGTCACTGTGACCTTGACCTTTGACATAGTGACCTGAAAATTAATACAGGTCATATGTCAGTCATGATCAATGTACCTATGAAGTTTCATGATCATAGGCTTAATTATTCTAGAGTTATCATTTGGAAACCATTTTATTGTTTCGAGTCACTGTGACCTTGACCTATGACCTAGTGAACGGAAAATCTAAAGGGGTCATCTGCCAGTCGTTATTAATGAAGTTTCAAAAGCCTAGGCGTAAGCATTCTTGAGTTATCATCCGGAAACCGTTTTATTGTTTCGAGTCACTGACCTTTGACCTAGTGACCTGAAAATCAATAGGGGTCATTTGCCAGTCATGATCAATGTACCTATGAAGTTTCATGATCCTAGGCCTAAGCGTTCTTAAGTCATCATCCGGAAACCATCTGGTGGACGGACAGACATGTGCAAAACTATATACCCCTTCTTCTTCGAAGGGGGGGGGGGGCATAAATATGCAAAATTATTAGAACACTGAGCCTTCACCAGGTACGAAGCCTGTATACTGGCCTTAAGGACTAGGAAACTTCTCCCTTATTAATTTAACACAACATGCTGTGACAGTTCTTCTGTCTCCAGCAGTCAGTTTCCCATGCATTAAGATGGTAAATTGTCTGTATGCAGCATGTCTGACAGATTTATTGGCATCTTCTAGTGTCTCTGCATAAGGAAAAACATCTTGTCGATACTGCTGCTGACTGTAGAGGGTTATCCTATCCAGCACCGATAGAGTCATCTCCTACAAAGAAATTGTAGCAGATTTTACTATAAACTTCATTGCAAATGTAACTCCAATCAGCAGTCAGTGAGACAGCACACTAGACTATATGAGCCTTTTTCTGAGAAAACTGGACATAATGCATGGGCGTAAAGTGTCGTCCCAGATTAGCCTGTGTAGTCCACACAGGCTCATCAGGGGCAACACCTTCCGTTGTAATGACATTTTTTGTAAAATGTCTCTTGTTAGCAAAAATCCAATTAAGGAGGAAAGTGTCGTCCCTGATTAACCTGTACAGACTGCACAGGCTAAGCTGGGACGACACTTTACGCACATGCATTATTCCCAGTTTTCTAAGAACGCGACTCATATAAAGGGGTGGAAAGTTGTTGATGGTATGAATGCAATGGATCAAATGAGTAGAATTATTGAAATGGTATGCAAACTTAACAAATTTTAAGCAAAAAAAAGAGTTATCCTTTCTTTACTCATGTAAAAACATAAATTGTATTGAATAAAATAGCAAGATGACAAACAACTACACAATGCCTTAGAACTTAGCATCTTTGTTGGCATTAGCTGAAATTCATTTTAATAAGCTAATAATGATTCAGTAAATGATTTTCCCACATGACAAAATTGCCTTTATGGCAGGATTAATCTTAAAGGTGGGATATTTAATAGGTTTGCATGGTAGAACATTATTGACCCATTTCTTAGTCCTTGATATAACACAATATGATGCTGCAAAACTTAAGATATTCAGTTACAGAAACTCCTAATACATGAATCTTACTCACAGGTCTGTGACTTTAGCATAACTCTTGGACCATCCCACAGCAAACGCGATCTTCCACTCTCTCGTATTGTGGGCATCTGTGACAAGAGAACCACTCTGGACTGGACACAGGGGGGTCTTGGTCCTTTTTCTCTTTCCTTTTTGATAAAATTCTAGCAATATCTATTATGAAACTCGGTTGGTTCTCACAAACCTCTTTCAAAAATTCTTTCCTTTCGGTGTCTTAAGACTTTCAATTATTTCCTGAAATTACACACTTAAACTCAATACCAAATTCAAGAATCAGTATAACACAAAAGTAATCAATTAACCCTTAACATTAACTGATCTTGAGAGATTGGATATTAATAACTAGTGCATAACTGTCACTGAAATTCAATTATAAAATCATCAGGGTAAAAATATGACCACATGAAATAAACTTATGATTATTTCAGAATTTACCCTCAATTAAGTATTGACTTGATATCAAGATTAAACAAGTGGGCCTGAAAGGCCCAAAGTCGCTCACCTGAGATAAAAAGAAATGACCTGTTCTTTGCAGCCCAAGATATCAATGGAACAAATGTTCTAACCAAGTATCATGAAGAATGAACAACAAATGGCCCCTTGGCGGCCATGTTTTTTTAATAGACCTGAACCATTTTTTTACTCTTCCAAGATATTTCCAAATTTCATGAAGACTGGGAAAAAAATGTGTCTTCTAGACTGTTCACATGTTGTCACTATATACATAAAAAGAAAACTGCCCCACTCCCTGGCGGCCATGTTTTTTCACTGATCATGACCATTTTCAAACTCGTACGAGACATCCACATAACTAAAGATTTGACAAAATTTCATGATGATTAGGCAAAACATGTGACTTCTAGAGTGTTCACTTTTTTACTATATGAATATAAGGAAAAAGACCCCCCTGGCGGGCATGTTTTTTACCGATCCAAACCATTATCGAACTCAATGTCCTATCCAGGTGTGGTAGTGCGGTCTCCTTCGCTTATGCAAATGAAGCGGTCACAGGACGGTTACAAGTTATGTAACTTTGTGAGCACTAATGTAATGCGGAAATATTTATTTGACGAACTCTTATTACCGGTCAGGATGACTATACTGACTTGTTGTAATTCAATTAACTAAAGGCGTTCAGTCAGGGACGCCTAAATACACTCAAAGAATTTATTTATAAGGGAAAACCAAGGCAGCTTTAACAAAAATAACTAATTTTTATTCCAAGAACTCGGAAAATGAAGAACAATGACAGAAAATTAAAAACAGATACAAGCCAAATCTAAAGAATTCAAGTATCGTTACAAATAAACAACACACAGCAAATACCTTAATGAATGTAAAAAGAATCTCAAAAGCCGTCAAAAAACTAATATAAATATAAGTTACTGTTAGTCTAGAAAGTGCTTTAAAGATCTAGTTTACAAAATAGGTCTAATTTAATCTGAATAACAATATTTATGGAGATTAGGAAACGTCAGTGAATCAAATGTAAAAATAAGAAAAAAAATACTAAAGTTATTCAAATAGAATAGAGTCTTTCTAATTTAGAAAATGCCAAATAAAAATAATCTAAATAATAAGAATAATTGTCTTGATGCTGGTGTTAAAAAATAATTTAGAGTTTAAATATTTCAAAATTCCAACCTTTTTAAAGAGCTGTTGACTTTTCAAGAAAGCATCAGGAGGTGTTTAAATCAGCCCAAACAGCTTATTTTATACAGTTTAGAAGAAATGGCAGAGTAGTCAATTTTCCCTCAGAACAGTGCATTTATCAATGATCAATATCTTCCCAAATTCCAGAGTAGAACTAAAAATAGATTACTTAACAAGCTTAAACAAGGGAGATAAATACTGCATACATACTGCAAAATCATGTTCATGCTGTCTTTCTTTCAATTATCTCTTAGTTGAAAGGCTTATATAAGTGTTAATGACTAAAACAGTTATGTTAACTATGAAAATTCTGTGTTATGAAAAATTACATAATACAGTTAATTTCACATAATATTGACATAATAAAACCAAACTTTACTACACAGGAAACAAATGTTCTGACCAAAATTTCATGAAGATTGAGCAAACTAGAAAGTTAACAAGATGTTACTATAGCCATATAAGGAAAAATGCCCCGCCCTTGGCAGCCATGTTTTTCAAGCCAAGGTTACCATTTTTAAACTCATCCAAGATATCATTGGGACAAATCAACTGAGCAAGTTTCATGAAGATCGGAAAATAAATACGGCCTCTAGAGTGTTAACAAGGTTTAACTATAGCCATATAAGGAAAAACTCCACGCCCCCTGGCGGCCATGTTTTTCAACCAACCGACATCATTTTCGAAATCGTCCAAGATATCATTGGGATAAATCTTCTGACCAAGTTTCATGAGGATCGGACAATAAATGTGGCCTCTAGAGTGTTAGCAAGATTTTGCTATAGCCATATATAGCCCTAAAAGGAAAAATGCCCCGCCCCTTGGCAGCCATGTTTTTCAAGCAAACGTAACCATTTTCGAACTCAACCAAGATATTATTGGAACTAATCTTCTGACCAAATTTCATGAAGATTGGACAATAAATGCGGCATATAGAGAGTGAACAAGGCAAATGTTGACGTCGCACAACGGACAACGCACGACGGACGACGGACAAAAGGCGATCACAAAAAACTGCACTAAATGGTATTTGAGCAAATTCTAGTGAGTCGGTTCAAAAAAGCTTTGTTTTTGACAATGTTTAAATAAAAACCTACATTGCCACAGAAAATTTTAGGGAAGTGAACACAACAATAACTTGCAGGTTTTTTTGTGAAAAAATAAGTCTCCCTCACAAAGTTCTTCATGAGCAAAATGGCCAATTTTCTATAAGAGTCTTAAACAAACTAGGTGTAAAGAGCAGAGTTTATGGTGAACAAATAACTATTTGGCATATAACATTATTGGAAATGAGTTCAGTGATACTGAAATTATACTTAATACAGTGCAACCTTTCCAAAGTGGCCCTTACTTGAGGGCAAGAATGGGGGAGACATAATGATCAAATGATTGTTTAATTATGTATTGTTATTATTTCAATCTACATGCATGCTTATTAATCTGTTATAAACTTTAAACTGGAATTCTTCTGTCTATATTTTCAACAAACACGAAAAACAAACCTTAGATTTTCGCTGATTTGGTGAATCACTTAAAAGATGAGGTTACATGTTAGAATGATAAGTATAAAACAAAACTCACTAACTGCACTTAATCATCAAATAAAAGCAAGTCTTACATCGTCAGACGTGATATGGTGTTCCAGTGTCCCCTTAGTTGTTGTTGCTAATGTATCAACTTTCTGGATCTTTCTGGCAGGACGTTTTCCTTAACCCTTCTGTAGACTTGAATCCTGAGTGTAACAAATAAAACATCATGCATTTGATAAAAACCAAGTAATGCAGAAAATCTAATAAATAATAGCAAAAAAAGTAACCCTAAAATGACTAAAACATGACGTCAATGTCATGACCTAATCACATGAGTTATAGTGCATTTCTTGATTTACTACATGTTATTTGCAACCACAGCCTACATCCACAGATTTCGGACCTAAATATTGTGAAGAAAAGCAAAAAGTCCTACTATTCTAAGCCAAGGTCACTGTTCAACTCTCAGGCCTTTACAATAATAGTTCTATCTTGTAAATCATAATGGGTTATAGTCAAACCTGCATTTACCAACAAAGAGCGGACAAGGGTGAAGAAAACACTAACATGTAACACACCAAATATTGAACCCCTGACCCTTGAGGAGTCTGTGTTTTTAGGGATTATCAAAGACATTAATCTATATAAATCAGTTGACCCCTGAAGCGCAAACAGTTTTGACCACGGAGACATGCTTTGAGGAAACTTAGCAAAGAACCTCTATATGGTTGGCATGCAACGCAACAAACCAAAGGGCCTTGCGGTTTCAGAAAATGATTATATTATTTATATTGATAAGCAAAACAGTAACCCCTAGGGAGGGCAACTTTTCTGCATGATTTGAACAAACTTCAAAGAGAACCTCATAACGATGTTACACACCAAATATTGTAGTCATGCCTCTTGTGTTCACTTTACATATATAAACACTCTCTGAAAATAAATGAAATGCAGCTTATGTTTTTATAAGTCTATAACTCACGGTTTCTTAAATGAAAGATTCACATTTTATGTACTAGAACTTTCACTACACAAAGTTTGGATCAAGATCAATTCAAGCGCAGTATGATCAGGATCCAAAGTGTTCGCTTAACATCTTTAGAAGTACTAACTGAATGACAATTATGTTGAATAGTTTGGATCCTGATCAGGCTGCTCTTTTGGAGCCAAAATGGTCGCAATCGCCCTAAGGTCCAATTTCCTGTTATGTGGCTCATTTTTTCTCATGATTACAAATTATCATGATATAAAGCAAGTCTGTTGTATATTAAATAGTATTTTTAGTGTGCATAGTCCACCCATGGATGAAAGTTACAAAGTTGGTTGTTATTTAAAGCTATTAAACAATTTAAAAAGTTTTCAATTCTTTTTTATTTAAGTCAAATGCATGCTATATTTGTTATCAACAAACATATGATTAACACTCAACAAAAGTTTAACGATCATTATAATACACTACACACCTGGCGTGGTTAATGGTCTCTGTTGAAGCAATATAGCATAATACATGCGAAAGGTGCTTTTACATATAAATATATATAAAAATGTGTTTACTATTATTGTAAAAATATTCTACAACAGTGTAATAAGATATATAAACACTTAAAGGTTAATGCAAGTATACATAAGGTTAAATTGGCTTAATTTTAAATTTTCAAAAATAATAAAAATAATCGATTTAGACAGTTTTTGTTGGTAGACTGCTCACTTTTCGTGATTTTATTTTTATTTACCCCCCCCCCCCGACTCATTTTTTTTGAAAAAATTTCCCGTAAAACAAAAAAAATGCTGACCTTAGCATCGAATTGCAAGGTAAACCCCAACAATCCGCTACCATTCAACGGCAGATAAACTCATCTAGTTGAATTAAATAAAATCAGATCTGAATCTTAATATATTATATTTTATTCAATCAATAAAACCATATTTTCTAACTGGTTCGCTCATAGTTCTGGCTACCATAACTTTAAATGTCGCTTTTTATGATTTTTGACTGGCGATACTATATAAACTGCACGCTGAAGTTTCTTTAGCTAGTTCGATCGTTGTAGATTTCGAAGCCTCCGCCATTTTGTTTGGTTGGTCTGAATCACGTGACACGAAGCGCGAAATACAAATAGAAAGGGATTTCCCAAGGTAGACGCAAAAGTCGTAATACAATTTGGCTGTTGCTCTTTAGATTTGTAGTTTTTAGCAAAAGGTTGAGTTGGATATGGTTCAAATTCAGATAAACTAATCCATTGGACAGTCCCTTTAATCCCTTTATTACTTCTGTTTATTTTTTAAATGACGCTCACTTTCAAGCCATATTAGTAAAAAGGAGATTTCGTGTTTAAATTCGCTTTATATCTCGACTTTACTCCCCGCACATTTTCTTAGTGGAACTCTTATTAGGTCATCCCGCTGAGAAATTTCGCACCGAGTAAAGTCGAGATATAAAGCGAATATTACTATGAAATAAAAGCCAGTAACTTTCTTCATAATATGGCTGGAAAGTGAGCGGAAAAAAATAATAATACAAGTAATAAAGGGTATGAAACGACGACAAATACATGCCTCAGCATGGACGTCGCGATATTGTCTGACACGTGATTACCCCCTCTGTTTCGATGGAACTCCTTTCGCACCAATATATTCAAACACAGACCTCTAAATAGGTAAACTGATAATAAGTATCTGAAGTATTTGTAAATGACTTAAAGAAAGCTTTCGACCGCGTATGTCATGATGACATATGGAGGGTGCTGAGAGAATTGAATAATTAGGAAGGACTGGTGCAAGTCAACCAAGAATACGAGAACTCCAGCAGCGAAGTTTTTCTCATTGGGCATTTAGGTAACTTTTTGCCTTCAGTGGGCGGCGGTTATGGACGTCTCAACTCTCCCTCCGTGTTTAACCTTGTCCTTCAGAAGGTTAGACACGAGACAACCAAAGACCGCCACGCCTCCATTTAGCTCAATAATGTTACCAGCAGTGAACTCCAAGACCTTACCAACAGACAATCTGAAAGAACAGGAGCTTGTGGGATGGAACAGCTCGAACAACACCAACCAACGCAAACGTTACCATGAACGGCGAGGAGCTGAAAGAAGTGACCGACTTCAAGTAATTTGGAGCAACCTGTCAAATTATGGCACCCGAACCTCTGAAGTCGGGTTGAGAATCGCCATGGCGGCGATGGCCAGACTGAGCATGTTTTGATCAACCAGTTCCACCAGCCTCACAATCAAGTACAGGCTCTATAAGTCTCTGGTAGTTTCCATCCTACTGTACGGCTGCGAGACCTGGACGCTTCACGCGGACACAAAACTCAGGATACAGGCTTTCGAATAAACGTGTCTCGTAAGACTGCTCCGCATCTCCTGCAAAGATCAAAAGACAATGGCGAAAATCACACCGTCAAGTTCTTTTGATTCCTTCTGTTTTTAGAAACAATTAAGTTTGAGTCAGGATTTATGGCTTAAATGTGTATACTTGGCTTGGTATGTTAATTGTGCCGCTAAATACATGGGGTATTTGAATGCAACAAATTCCGTCATTTTGCCTACCGGTGTTCACTTACAAAATATTTGAAAGCCATCTCACGATAATTTTCAATGATGAGTGTTACTGTTTTATGATACAATCATTTATATTTTTCCTCTTGTTTAAATCATTTATATGTCCATATAAACCAGAGGAAAGCATGTTATAAACAATTTGTAAAAGATAATGATACGATGCTGCATATATTGTCATCATTTATAAATATTGTCATCATTTATAAAGAAAAATCCACTGTATGATACAGTCTGGAGAACAGGATGCTATAAATGCTTGTATGATCCACGGTAAGCTCAATGGGGGCTAACATTTTAGGTGCTGTGGAGAGTTAAGTAAGATAGCTAAATAGCCGATAAGCAACATTCTCCAGAAGATGCTCGGCTTTGGGTATTTGGGTAGGACTGGAAAGACGAATTTGTAGTTCAGGGTTTATCACCAGTGTTCCGATACTAGACAGCGGGTCCGCTAAACGCAAGAACTGTATCTTCTCTGTAGGTAATACGAACGAGGGGGCATGTGTTTTTCTGCGTTTACATGCAATGTCAACGCACACTCTATGCCTAATCATTGATATAGATAGACTTTTTGATAGATAGACTTTTGTTTTCCTCCATTCACGAAGAGCATGACATATAATACAGATTATAAGCAAGGAAGTACAATCGAGTATATACACATGCAAGCTTTCAAAATGAAACAACTCAAAACGGCCATTAGATAATTTACAAACATAAGTATCATAACTAGAGTATATAGACACGATATATATATAATTGTTAATTCCTAAGGAAAATAATCAGTTTTTTAGTGTAACTTATTCGCCGAGGATATGTATTAAAGCAAAAACGAAAATAAAGAGCATAGTAGGCGAATATACTTAAAATAAGTAAAAAATGTTGCCTTCCACAGAAGACTGCTATATATTGTTAAGATACACTAACAAGTCTAACATAGATTGGATCGACATGTCAACATCATAATTATGTGTAAAAAAACCTGGCTAAGAGCGTCCAACACTAGTTAAGGATGCTAACAGCACCTTTGCAAATTTTAAAATGCAAAATTATGAGTCAACAGTTTCAGATATCATTTTCAACAACAATGCATTTTGTTCTAAGCCATTTAAGTGGATGAAGCGCGGAAATTCCGTTATTCCGATTCATGCAAATAGAATTGTCCATAAATGTTTTCGCTTATCCTCTGGCAAGTGACAATAACACATCTTATGAACTACGAGATCAACGGTTTTCAAGCAACAATGTCTACATTCTCGTACAAACTGTCCAGACACAAACATACCTATGCTATTCAATATTGTTTTACACACGGTAATTATTTTTGGATTGTCCTTTGCTACTCTCAATAAAGGGGAGTAATTATAGTAGTCTATTATATGCGCAGTTACTCCCATTGATCGGTGCCTTTGATGCGACTCTGTATTTCGTTCTTTATGTTCATGACGACTTTTTGCTCAACTATTTACTTCCATTGTCGCTTTGTGGGGAAATTTCCATCCTGGACGTATGAGCGTTAGACGTAATCGAATGTCAGAGTTTATTTACAGGTCATCGCTGCGTCTTCACGACTACCTTATGTGCTGACCTGCCCCTGTGACCTTTCAGGGGAAAATATTTTTTTTTTAACCAAAGTAGGTCAAATTTACCCCAACTGCACGGGTTTTCGCCGGAGATTTATTATTATTATTATTATTATTTTTAATGCAAATACACTGTGGCCAATAAGACTTTATCATTCACTTGTAAAAAAAAACAAAAAAAAAAACAAACACAGGAGAATTATATTACAATAATAAAAAATCAAAATCATATTAGAGACATTATAATATAAAATATATAATAGATAAATGATAAGGTATATCTTTCGTTAAGTGTATAGAATCTGTCCTATTATAACCATAATTAGCATTGTTATTATCATCATTATTAACTCCAGCATCATAATCATCAATAACATTAACCATCATTATCCTCATTACCATTATTATCACCACTTTTATTATTATCATTATTAATTTTATTACCATTTATGAATTTTTTAAATAGTTTTTTACTGAATTGTGTGTGATATTATTGTGCTGCCGCCCCAGGAGAGGTGTTAGTGGGGGTTCGCGCGGGATACCTGAAACGCCGCTATTCTACCTGGTATATATCAATGGTCTCATTTCAGAGCTGGAGGAGAGTGGGAATGGAGTGTGCCTATATGACATAAACATGTCCGCACCAACTATTGCCGATAAGATGGTTCTGGTGTCATACTCACGAGCTGGACTTGACAATATGCTCCGAATTTGCACCAGCTACGCCAAGAAGTGGCGATTTTTATATAATGCAAACAAATGTTCTGTTGTGATATATAACAATAAGAATTTTATCAATCAAAAGGAATTTTACCTCAGAACAGAAACTATTCCTGTAAATGACAGTAACATTCATCTTGGCATTGAATGTATCTCATGCTTGTCAACAGGCAACTGCATTCAAGAAGCGTGTTTGAAGCTCAGAGGGACGTATATAAGCGTATGCGCTAAAGGCATGGGACCTGAGAGACTAAGCCCTATCACTTTGAGTACGATATTCAATTCAGAAGTGTTACCTTATGCTATCTACGGCAGTGAGCTTTGGAATAACAATTCATCAAGTGATCTATTGAAATTGCAAATTACTCAAAACTTCTGTTTAGAACACATGCAAGGATACTAGAAATGCATTTCTACGGATTTCTGTTTGATAACAATAAATGCTATACCAATAGTTTACATACTTGAGTGTCAAAAACTCAAATTACTAGGACACATTTGCAGATTAAATCCACAGTATCTTGCAAAAGATCTATTCAACAACAGACTTATACGATTCCTTGCTTTAGACCGTCAATGTTTCGGCTTTTTTCCTGACTTGTACAAAATATTACAAAGATACAATCTTACCAACTATCTACATTCATATGTTGAACACGGAATATTTCCTTCCAAAGGACAGTGGAAGCAAATCTTCGAAAGCAATATCGTGACGCGTATCAGCAAAGACATGGTAACAAGTTTAAAAGATAGACACCCATGGGGCGTAACGGCGCATGTAATTGAAACTAACGGTTACTCCCCTTTATGGCAGATTATCCACAAGTTGTGTTATTGTACTGCTATTGAAGCCGAACGTGAGAAATTGTGGACACTTAGTCTTGAGACTTGTGGGATTGATGACTTTAAACGCTTCTTCCAGATCAGTGCCTTTGAGCAATGTGTGAGCATATTAAAGTTGGTATCTGAAACATCTCAGAAGCATTTTTCGCACCTTGATATTGCCGTCTCAATTTGCAAATTGCTACATTAATACAATGATGGTGCTGCCAATGATCAGAAACATGTCCAGCTGTTTTATGTTGTTCTTCTTTTTTAATGTGATCTTTTCACTATATTGCAAATATAGCAAATTTCTGTATGCGTATTTGATTGTATATATGTAGTGTATGACACATATGATATTCCCATGAGGAACTACTTTGACAGCAAACGTTTCACAATAACAGTCTTATATGGAAGACAACACTTGTGATTTATGTTTTGTTGGTCGTGTGTCAAAATTCCATATATTTGCTAATCACATATGTTCGCTAATTATGTCTTTACTTTCGTTTTCGCGTAAAGACATATTCTAGGCGAATACATAGTATCATAGTATTTAAACTAAAACTCGGTCTTTATAAACGTGCGCATTGGTGTTTAATCATGCGGCATTATTCTAGGTATTCTTATATCATTAGTGCAAATTTAAATTGTTATGTTTATATGTTGTCCTTATCTGTTTTCTCTTGTTATGGTTGTATGTGTTGTATGGTGCCTGTACGTGTGTGCGGGTGCGTGCGTACGTGTGTATTATTGAATTAATGAACACAAATCATTATCATTGACATATATATATATATATATATATATATATATATATATATACTCTATTATGTTACTTATCTTTGTAAACAATGTATTGAGTTGCTTCACTTTGATCTCTTGTATGTGTATATAATCGATTGTGTGTAATTATTTATAATCTGTATTATATGTTATGCTTTTCACGAATGGAGGAAAATAAAAGTCTATCTATCTATCTATCTATAGAGGCGTTCCTGGTTCTTTTAAGTGCCCGGTGTAGAGCACCAATACACTGCACCCCCGTTTAACGTCCCTCGCGGAAGTCAGTGAGGTTGGTATAAACATTATTAGTTAAATCAATTTACACACACACGCTTATAACCATATACATATGTATATGAGCGGTGAGTGAGAATCTAGCAAATTGCAGAGTAGGTATACAGCTTCCTTCCTAAATTAGACTGTTTGCTCGTCGCCCATATATATCAAATATCATGCACTATAAACCAAATAACATGAAAAATACGAGAGAGCATGCGATAGACAAGGGAATGTTTAATGTTTGCGTTTGATTTGGTTTGCATTCATGGGTAAATTAGAATTACCTTACTTATTCATTTAACACTCCTGTCATATAGCGGGCACCAGGCACTGTTTGCACTACACTATGGGAGAGCATCATCTACACTACAGTAAGGAAAACAACAACAACTAATACCGTCACCATTAAAAAGAATATTTTTGTCATGTTGGCTGGGTCATGTCAACAGAGCCAGAGTGCACGGGCGAGATGGTATACCGCCAGGCGCGCCCTACTAGCCCTGTCGCCACGCTCCACCCAACATGTTTTATAATTGTACATATGGGACGAATTATTTACTTATCATATTCAATTTCAACATTATTTACACCATGGGGTTTCACTGTGAGTAAATGCGATTTGCCCACGTGCGCACTTATTGTATCTTCCGATACTGCGTGGAAGCTGTAAGGGAATGAAAACGAGGGTCTCGCGGGACCCTGGGTTTTGTTATCTATAGGTCACAATATACTAAATAGTTTCCCTATATAATTCAATGTAAAAGCGACATCTTTAAGCGAAAATAAATGCAACATTTTGCATATAGAGACCCCATAACCATACCTTTTCTTAAAGGCCATTCTAAGCGGAATCGATTTATGCAATAAAAAAGATATGTCATGTACAATGCAAGAAAGAACTTGACACAAATCAAAATATACTGTTTTTGCAACTTTTTTTTCGGCCGTTTCTTAGTGGAATGTAACCTTTTTCAGTGCAATTGTTTACTATAGTCTTCAAGTTTATCATATTTCAGGGATTCAGTAGTGAACACCTGTTCATGCCCTATAATTATCTACGAACGATAACATCCGAATAATAGTAAAAAGTGTAAAACATTCCTTCCTGTCAACCTTCCTGTCAACTATGATATTTTTTAGAGAGTACAGCCCTACATGAAACGATTATTTAGTATATTGTAACCTATAGCGTTGTTTGGTTTTAAAAGAAGGATTAGAGCGTAACTATAGTGGTCGAAAAAGGCCGAGTGACATATGTATTAGGGGGGAACGTACCCTTCCGTCGTTTTAGTATTGTTTGTTCTTACAGATATATGAGTTTGTTAGCATCATACTATATCTTTTTATTTATTGATGTAATTTTCCTAGTTATAATACAGCATATTTACAATAATGTCGCATATTCTTGGCGCAGACGAAAGGGCCGCGGACGTGCGTCATAGACAACCCCCTCATCTTTTCCTTGTTTAGTAGTAGTCATTGGTTCTTATATAATTATACAGATATATTGGTTTATTCGCATTATTCTGTATCTATTTATTGATCAATATAATTTTCCCTATATATAATATAACATATTTACGATCATGTCGTCTAATCTTGACGCGGACGAGAGGGCCGCGACGTTCGTCATATACAACCCCCAAATTTGTGCCTTGTTTAGTGGTTGTCATTGAGATATATGGGTTTATTCGCATTATTCTTTGTATATTTATATATTGATGTAATATTCCTATATATATATATATATATATATATATGTATATATATATATATATATATATATATATATATATATATATATATATATATATATATATATATATATATATATATATATATATATAACGCGCGGACGTTCGTCATAGACAACCACCTAATCTTTGCCTTGTTTAGTGGTAGTCATTGGTTTTGAAATACTTATACATATATATATGGGTTTATTCACATTATTCTTATCTATTTATCTATTGGTTTAATTTTCCTATATATATTATGACGACATATTTACGATCATGTCGCCTAATCTTGACGCAGACGAGAGGGCCGCGGACGTTCGCGCGTTCATTAAGTCGTACTTTTGTAGTATCCTGTATGCATCAGAGTTATATCCGAGGCATTGGCCTTCTAGTTCAATGTGATGTATAAGTCTATTGTTGAAGATATCTTTCGATATCTTTATTTAGGATTTAATCTGCCCAAGAATGTTAGTTTTCTGATTTCCAGTCCATGTACTATCGGAACGGTATTAACGGTTGACAGGCAATAATCTGTTGAAATGTTTCTGTCATACCTTTGCATGTGTTTCCGGCAAAAGTTATAGGTAATAGAAAGGTTTACAAGATCACTTTGCGAGTTGTTCCACTAATAATTACATTTGTGCTATGGCTCGTTCTTGCATTCAATTATTTAGTTAAAGAATCAATATGAAAATAAATTACAATATAATGTCGCCAATGTATTTGACCTCAGATTTTAATGACAGCTTTAGGCTATTTTTCCATTTGACGTTCAACCCTCGTCTTGTATCGCTCTTTATGCAAATAAACTAATTGTGTGGAAAAAATAATTTTACTTTCACTCCTTTGCGAAAATCCCATGCCATTTAATATGAAATGTAATCTCTTATTTACTGCTCCCCAAGTCATTCAAAGGAATGTTACATAATTTAAAAGAGAAAACCAAATCCCTATTATATCCTGAATAACAATTGTTCGATTTGCGTTGGCATACCGATAATAGTTACGCCAATAACTGAACGTACATGTAGTAGTTATGGTACGACATTTTTTGCGATTTCGCAATCGACACAAGAGATACTTTCACCCTGGTGCCTCTTTGTTGGTTAGTATGGCGGGTCTGATATTTTCTTCGCTTTTTAAAATAAATAATATAATAATTTTACTTGCAAAAAGTATGTTGATAACATCAACATTAAAAGCAGTCTTTCTGAATATCGGTTTTACGTCTTGCATAGCCCTTTTTGGTTTTGGGGATGGCACACGATTTAGAATTCTTTTTCTATTGTGTTGTCATATTTAAAAACAAGAAACCGTCGTAGACGGGTAATGCTAGCCAAAGGTTTTATTTGTCACAATACTGCACTATATATTCAGATAAAAGGAAACGTCTTGAGGGCACAGTAGTTGGGGGGACAAGAATATATTTATATACAATTTCAAAGGGCCATAACTCTGTGAAAAATCATCCGACCAGAACCCGCTGATAATATGAACATCTCCTCTTGGTAGTGAAGCTTCTTATAAAGTTTCATTGAATGTCGGTCATTAGTTGCTGAGAAATAGCCCGGACATGAATTGCACTATATGTACATTTAATGGAAAATTTCAAAGGGCCATAACTCTGTGAAAAATCATCCGATCAGAACCCGCTGATAATATGCACATCTCCTCTTGGTAGTGAAGCTTCCCATAAAGTTTCATTGAATTCCGGTCATTAGTTGCTGATAAATAGCCCGGACAAGAATTGCACTATATGTACAGTAAATGGAAAATTTCAAAGGGCCATAACTCTGTGAAAAATCATCCGACCAGAACCCGCTGATAATTTGCACATATCCTCTTGGTAGTGAAGCTTTCCATAAAGTTTCATTGAAATCCGGTCATTAGTTGCTGAGAAATAGCCCGGACAAAAAGTGTGCACGGACGGACACATGGACACACGGAAGGACGGACGGACAGACGAAGCGGCGACTATATGCTCCCCCCCCAATTTTTTTTGGAGGAGCATAATGCATCAGAGAGGCAAGTTGCTTATTCTATCAAGTGCAATAGGACCCAAGGTAATTGCCACCAAGAGTATGTACTTATTGTTTTACACGAGTACATGTGCGAAACCCCTATCTACTTATTTTATACTTGAAAGTTGAATGGACGATGTTGACAACGATGCCTTTTACACTCCACTTAACATCACATTATCGTAAACTAAAAAATGGTGTTTCATATGTCAAATTGTGTTTCTCGCTATAAACACCGATGGGTTCCGTACAACTTTGAGGCAGGTCGTTTTGACCTCACGCAAAAGCATTGAGCGACGTAAATAAAAAACCCAAATATTACTCGTCTATATAATTCATGGCGATTTCAAAGATAGACATTTATTTCCGGTTTTATATCAGCGGAGACAATTCATATGAGCCTCGTGTGTTGGAAAACTGGGCTTAAGTGCGTAAAGGGTCGTCCGAAATAAGCCAATGAAGTCCGCACATGCTGATCAGGGGCGACACTGTCTGCCTAGACTGGATTTTCGTTTACAACTGATGTCCTTTAAACAAACGAATGTATAAAGCGGAATGTGTCATTCCTGATTAGACTAGCCTGTGCGGACTGCACAGGCTAATCTTGGATGACACTTGTGGCACATGCAATTAGCCCATTTTTCCAGAACGAAGCTAATTTTTCACGACAGTTTTTCCATTCTTCATTAAGCCCGCTGTTTGTATGCCATTTGCAAAATAGTAAGAACATAATTTGAAGATTGTGTTTTCTGTAGTCCAAATAATCTACCGGTTATATCGATGTTTATCGACCTTATATATACGGGTGGTGTTTTCTGGAGTCTCCTTTATTGTGTGGCTATGAATGGGTTGATGATAAAAAAATAACGTCCCAGTTAAAAAACTGAAGACATAGTTGTCAAACACTGTGTATAAAGAGCACTACGTCGCAAGAGCCTGAGTGACGTAGTAGTCCACTGCGTCCCATGAGCCTGAGTGACGTAGTAGTCCACTGCGTCGCAAGAGCCTGAGTGACGTAGTAGTCCACTGCGTCCCAAGAGACTGAGTGACGTAGTAGTCCACTGCGTCCCAAGAACCTGAGTGACGTAGTAGTCCACTGCGTCGCAAGAGCCTGAGTGACGTAGTAGTCCACTGCGTCCCAAGAGCCTGAGTGACGTAGTAGTCCACTGCGTCGCAAGAGCCTGAGTGACGTAGTAGTCCACTGCGTCCCAAGAGCCTGAGTGACGTAGTAGTCCACTGCGTCTCAAGTGCCTGAGTGACGTAGTAGTCCACTGCGTCGCAAGAGCCCGATTGACGTAGTAGTCCACTGCGTCCCAAGAGCCTGAGTGACGTAGTAGTCCACTGCGTCCCAAGAGCCTGAGTGACGTAGTAGTCCACTGCGTCCCAAGAGCCTGAGTGACGTAGTAGTCCACTGCGTCGCAAGAGCCTGAGTGACGTAGTAGTCCACTGCGTCGCAAGAGCCTGAGTGACGTAGTAGTCCACTGCGTCCCAAGAGCCTGAGTGACGTAGTAGTCCACTGCGTCCCAAGAGCCTGAGTGACGTAGTAGTCCACTGCGTCGCAAGAGCCTGAGTGACGTAGTAGTCCACTGCGTCCCAAGAGCCTGAGTGACGTAGTAGTCCACTGCGTCTCAAGTGCCTGAGTGACGTAGTAGTCCAATGCGTCGCAAGAGCCCGATTGACGTAGTAGTCCACTGCGTCCCAAGAGCCTGAGTGACGTAGTAGTCCACTGCGTCCCAAGAGCCTGAGTGACGTAGTAGTCCACTGCGTCGCAAGAGCCTGAGTGACGTAGTAGTCCACTGCGTCCCAAGAGCCTGAGTGACGTAGTAGTCCACTGCGTCCCAAGAGCCTGAGTGACGTAGTAGTCCACTGCGTCGCAAGAGCCTGAGTGACGTAGTAGTCCACTGCGTCCCAAGAGCCTGAGTGACGTTGTTGTCCACTGCGTCGCAAGAGCCCGATTGACGTAGTAGTCCACTGCGTCCCAAGAGCCTGAGTGACGTAGTAGTCCACTGCGTCCCAATAGCCTGAGTGACGTAGTAGTCCACTGCGTCCCAAGAACCTGAGTGACGTAGACGTCCACTGCGTCGCAAGAGCCTGAGTGACGTAGTAGTCCATTGCGTCCCAAGAGCCTGAGTGACGGAGTAGTCCACTGCGTCGCAAGAGCCTGAGTGACGTAGTAGTCCACTGCGTCGCAAAGGCCTGAGTGACGTAGTAGTCCACTGCGTCCCAAGCGCCTGAGTGACGTAGTAGTCCACTGCGTCTCAAGAGCCTGAGTGACGTAGTAGTCCACTGCGTCGCAATAGCCTGAGTGACGTAGTAGTCCACTGCGTCCCAAGAGCCTAAGTGAAGTAGTAGTCCACTGCGTCCCAAGAGCCTGAGTGACATAGTAGTCCACTGCGTCGCAAGGGCCCGATTGACGTAGTAGTCCACTGCGTCCAAAGAACCTGAGTGACGTAGTAGTCCACTGCGTCCCAAGAGCCTGAGTGACGTAGTAGTCCACTGCGTCCCAAGAGCCTGAGTGACGTAGTAGTCCACTGCGTCGCAAGAGCCCGATTCACGTAGTAGTCCACTGCGTCCCAAGAACCTGAGTGACGTAGTATTCCACTGCGTCCCAAGAGCCTGAGTGACACAGTAGTCCACTGCGTCGCAAGAGCCTGAGTGACGTAGTGGTCCACTGCGTCGCAAGAGCCTGAGTGACGTAGTAGTCCACTGCGTCCAAAGAGCCTGAGTGACGCAGTAGTCCACTGCGTCGCAAGAGCCTGAGTGACGTAGTAGTCCACTGCGTCCCAACAGCCTTAGTGACGCAGTAGTCCACTGCGTCGCAAGAGCCTGGATGACATAGTAGTTCACTGCGTCGCAAGAGCCCGATTGACGTAGTAGTCCACTGCGTCGCAAGAGCCTGAGTGACGCAGTAGTCCATAGCATATATGTTTTGATTCGAGAACGTGTATGTTTTTTTTTAACTTAAAGTATTTGTGTTTGATATAGGAGTTGTTGATTCAAAATTCTATTGATACGATAGGTATACAACAGCTTTCAAAATGTCTACACAAAACCGTAGTCGGACAAAAAGATTAGGACTTAATATGTCCAATACTTTGTAGGAAAATTAAGATGTTGCTTAAACCTGTTCTCAAATGTATTGTTTTGGAAAGGGTCACGAAACGGTTATAAAAAGCGATGGCGCATTTTATCACATTTTGACCGCTTTCCAATACAGCCCATGCACACATATGACCCCTGTTCTGTGAAAACGGGTCATAGTGTATATAAGTAAAGTGTCGTCCCTGATTAGATAGTGCAGTCCACTCAGGTTAATGAGGGAAGACACTTTCCGAATAGACTGGATTTTCGCTAAGAAGATATCACTTTGATACGAACAATATCTATAAAAACGGAAAGTGTGCGAACTGCACATGCAATACGGGACGATACTTTACGACAATAAATTAAGTCCAGTGATTGAACATAGGCGTATTTTGTGTTCAAATCATGGCAGGGAAAATCCAGATACAATAAACATTTCATCGGCAAAGAATATGAGGCTTGGAAGTTGCCGTTTCACATATTTAGATAAGGACATAATGTTCACTTGAACGCAATATGTGTAAAATACTTGTTTTGTTTTAACTGGCTGTGTGTCCTTGCATGTATGAAATGTATGATTATAGGCCGACCCTTAATACATATCTTTATATTAGACCAGCCTTCAAAACAGCACTCACACTTCTATAAACACATGTTTTAATATTATTGTTGGTTTTATTTTAATTACATGGTACCATGTAAATTTATACGCTCCAACTAAGTTGGGTTGTGAAAAAAGTCATGTCACTATAGACTCTTACTATTTAATGGAATACCAAATATAAATAACACTTCAAAACCGTTATTTCGAAGTCGTCGGGACCGTTAAAAGAAACTTCCACTTCTTTGACAGAAGACTTCTTTGATTCAGTAAAAATAAAATGTTGTGGAATTCGCATGGTTCGGTTACATGCTACCATTAATAATTGCTGTACTTAAAAACGTAAACTAGTCAGAAAGCAATAGATTTTTACTTGTAACAAACGGAGGAATAAAACGATAATGTTTCTTCTTTTTATTTTTCATTTTCAAAAGTGTCCAAGATATCATTGAGACAATTTTTTGATCAAGTTTCATGATGATTGGACAATAAATGTGGCCTCTAGAGTGTTAACAAGGCTTTACTGAAGTCATATAATACAAAATTCCCCGCCAAATGGCGGCCATGGTTTTTCAACCAACCGGAATTATTTTCGAACTCGTCCAAGATATTATTGAAACGATTCTTCTGACCAAGTTTCATGAATATCGGACAATAAATGTTGCATCTAGAGTGTTAACACGGTTTTACTATAACCATATATAGCTACTTTTAGGGAAAATGTCCCTCTTCCGAGCAGAAATGTTTTTTTTTACATACCGTGTACATTTTGGAACTCGTCCAAGATATCATTGAGACGAATATTCTTACCAAATTACATGATGATCGGCGGACACTAAGTGTGGCCTCTAGAGTGTTAACAAGGCAAACATTTGCGCCGAAGAACGCACGACGGACGACGGACAAAAAGCCCCAAAACAACAAAAACAACCGAAGTGATAAAGTGTCATGATAAGACGGAAATCGTTTCATTATCTAACCACAAATGTTTGCCGTACTCGTTCAGTCAGTAGGTAAATCATTCTTTAAAGACTGAATATGCTAACGCAATTGGCTAGTTTGATAAAAAAAAACACCGTTTAACGTCAATGTATTGAAGACAATCAGAGATCTCAAATATTTATTGACGCATTGTCAATTTTCTATCTTCTTTTAATGATGACCGAAGTACAAATGAACAAAATATTGATAAATATTTGTGTACACATGAGGGCAAAAAATGTTCTGTCAATATTATTAAGTCAATAAAATTGACAATGGTATTGTGTGTGGATGGGCCGCTATAGATGTTCAATAGACCAGTTTCACAATACCACCGCTGTAGCTATTTTTAGATATCACGTGACTCCTCGAATTTCAGAACGAGGCTGAACGTGAATAGATCTTTGGCGGATGATATTGATGATTATTAACCAGGTGATTTTTATTAAAGTTATAAGCGATTTTCATGAGTACTGACACACGTTACAATAATAAA
This sequence comes from Dreissena polymorpha, assembly GCF_020536995.1. Taxonomy (NCBI): domain Eukaryota; kingdom Metazoa; phylum Mollusca; class Bivalvia; order Myida; family Dreissenidae; genus Dreissena; species Dreissena polymorpha. The sequence goes on along the minus strand of NC_068368.1, from coordinate 40,122,054 downwards.
CGGCAAAAATAAATGTGTTGTTTAGTCAATAAATTGATGAGGGGTTATAAATTAAAATAAACACTCTTACACTCATGTCATATTTTAAAGCATAGTGTTTAATACCACTAGTGTATACGTGTATATACATTTTATTTCATTGTTATTAAAATTCAAAATACGCACGATCATCAGAGCAAATGTGGTATGAAGAAAAAACATTGATAAATGCACAAAACAAGTATATACATAAGTCGTATAATATAAAACGTTCTGTGTTCGTTAGTGTATAGAAGAACAAAATTAAAGCAAGCATTTTCGTTGACCACAGCGGGTAAAATTATGTTTCCGAAAAACTCAGACTAAAGACATTTATGACATAAAGTGACATATATTGATCACTCATTATCCCGTTTAAAGAAAAAGTAAGTGCATGCATAAACACTAGACAGTTCAGTTTGCTCCACGTTCGGATTTTTTCACATGTACAAAATAATTCTTCAATATTGCCTTTTACTGTAAAAGAAAATTAATTCAAGTTAAAAAAAAACGACATAACAATTAAATGGTGTCATGTGCTTTGCATTTAATATTTCTTTTTCTTAGAGTCAACACACATCTTACACGGTCGATCGTTCAGGAATAATTGTAGAGACCAACACACATACTTTTGAGAATTTAAGTTATATAAATAGATTTATAAGACTACATAATGACAGAGTTTAATGACGAAGTTTGATTTTAACGGTACTCGCAAAATAGTTTAGTGTCTAGCATAACCTTTTATAAATAATTCACAAATACAAAGGTATTACGGTAAGCACTTAATTATGTATCCGAACATTCTTTCACAAGGACAATCGTTCCTACGATAATTTTGACAAAGCGCACATTCGTTCATACGTTGTTTTAACTACCCGGACCTTGATTCCCACGCTAATTTGACATCCCGGACAATCGTTCAAACATTATTTTTCCAGACCGGATATTCGCTCCTACATAGTTTTCGCGCTTCGATTTCTGCAAGGTTTCGCAAATAACAGACCTCAGTGTAAGTTGATATATTCGAATATTTTTAACGTTATCATTCTCATGATTACGATAAAGTCTTACAACAGTATAAAGTCTTACACAAAATATGAGATCATATATATATAAACTATATTAATAACGACACATTACAATACCGGATAAAATGAGTAGAGTGTCATATTATCGTCGCTGTCGTTCTCAAACCTCGTAGCTCCAAAATTTTCAAAACTGTTTTTTCGTCTTTTCCGAATATATGAAGTCTGGCGCGTGTTTTGTGCTATATCTCGTAGCTCTACGCCAATCAGAGCCCTTGAAAAATGCACGTGACGAAATGTTGTAGCTTGCCTGGTGGCTTGTTTTCCGGCGAAAAGTCGTAGCGACGTCATTTCACCTATAGGTACGTCATTTCGTTTGGACAAATTCGACAAAAACGTTTTTATATTTGCATCTGCCAGGTTTCCTATCAGGACGAATTGTCGTACCTCATACCACGGACGCTCCGTGTTCATACAAATGACGAAACTGTGGTGACAAAATATCGTAGCTACCATTTCTGAACATCAGTATGACTTATCAGTATGACTTACGCGTCTACGGCTTATACCGTATTTTGCAGCTTCATTTGTTTGGTATTTTTACAGAATTTCAATTTCTAAAACATCGTTATAAAAAATGAGACGGGTTTTCTTTCTCCTGAAAACTTGGCATTTTGTAGCTACGAGGTTTGAGAACGACAGCGACGTTATATCGAAAAAATTGTGATAATATTGACCGGTATAGAAATTATTGAAGAACGAATGTCCGGGCTGCAAAAATAGCGAAGGAACGAATGTCCGGGCAGTCAAAATTATTTTCGAACCATTATCGGTACTGTCAATGTCCGCCTGTGTGAAAATAGGCTACTACGAATGTCCAGCAATCACTGTATTGTTATGATAAAACTGGCTTATATCTATTTAGTTAGAGAATTTGGCGTTAAATTAGTCTTACATATTACTGCATTCTTCTACTACCACCACGATAGACATTGGGTATCATAAATGATGTCCAATGACCAGGCATCACCCACGGGTGGTTTATGGCACCATGCTGTTATTTAGTATTTGTCGGCACAGTATCTGATCATGACAAGATAATGCGTTTGTGCTACAGGGCTTTTAAACCACAGATTAATCAATAAACAAGATAGATCTTTATTCAAACAGCGTGATTAAAAAAGCTCTAACAAAGAGTGTCAAATGTGTGCAAAAATGACGTAAAACAAGTGCTTTAATCAAGCTTTTTTATAATGTATTGACACTTAAACTGTGAAGTACATATTTATTACTTATTCTGACAATGTAATATTGTGTTTTCTAAATCATTACATTGTCAAATGTTCAAATTAAGAGTGAAAGGTTGAAATCAGATGCGGCGTTGCGTGGGACTATTGTAAATGGTTACACGTTCAGCCTCGTTCTGGAGTTCTGCGAGTCACGTGACTTTGCGCTCATATCAATTTAGGCCTATTGTGAAAAGGGTCTATTCATAAGAAATAAAGATATTACTTATACACCTGTGCCATGCGCCAATAGGTCATATGCGACTAGCGTAGCTATGATCCAGCCTGCGAATCTCGCAATATGTCAGGAGATACCTAAGGAGACCACGACGCCTTGCGTGATTTTTAGCGGACAGCGCAGCCCCTGACCAGACTGCGCGACTGCGCAGACAGGGCTTAAGCTACGCTAGCTAACGCGCCATAAGACCCATTTTCGCATCAAGCGGCTCTAAAAGTATGATTTGAATGTGCCGAAAGAAAAAAAACTGCATTTTTATCAAATATAAGAATATCAGTATTTCTTTGGTAAAAGAATGAACTCATAATTGGCGTCGCACTGAAGTGCGGCGACTAGTATGTAAAACGTTTTTATTTTTCGATTATGGGAGGAGAACTTATTTTACGGATCAATTTTTATTCCATCATCAGACGTGCATTGTCAAAATAAACCACCGTGGAATAAATTTTCTCTATTTCAGCAGTGCTGAAATATAGCTGTCACGCGCGGCAAAGAATGGTCGTATTACTCGGAATCAACTATAAAGTAATCATTTTTAAAACAAACAATTTGATACCAAAATGTAATACATTTTTAACACATAATGCAACTCAAAAAAGCAAATGAACATTATTTACAAATATTAGTGCGCGTACTCGTGACGTCATTATTAACACGTCATACGACACAATGCATGTTGTTTAACGCTAAAGATGCAGTTGTCTAGTGTCTTTTTTTCCCCATCATTTTCTAAAAATTAACAAAAGTTCTTTGTTCCACTATCCTAGAAACCACCTAGTTACTAATAAAGGCGCTATAGAGCGCGAAGCGCGACACGTATTATTAATTGTAATAATGAGTCTTGATAACGGAAGCAGCCGCTTATCAATGAGGAGCACCATCACAGCACCCCAGTCTAATTACTATCAAGTCCTCCTACAGGGTGTTTTTTTAAGAACTACATATAGAAGGCCGCAGTCCTGACCCGTATCTTGCCAGTGGTATGGACCCATTGGTATGGATCTTTAACCCCGCTCAATATCCAGCGTTTAAACTTCCGGGTTTACATTTAAACCGACTATTAATAGCTTATTAAACTCTTACATAGAAGGTGATTTTTCAAGCGGTTCCGTAGTGTAGTGGTTACACGCTCGCTTCACATGTGAGAGGCCCAAACTTCGAGCCTCAGTAGAATCAAATTATTTTATTTGTGTTCTATGTTAACTTTTTGTTTTGATGTAGACATTTTAGTTTAAATAAATAAATATGCTGTTTAATTGTAACCATTTTTTGTTTGTATTATGTCCATGAAATATATGTGTGAGAGGGTGAGGGTTGGGGAGGGGGGGGGGGGTTCGTAAACACATTATAACTTTAACAGTGTTTTCATATCAATGAGTACTCAACCCCTATCGTAAATGAGCAACGTAAGAATAAGTTGAAAATCATCTCCCCTTGAAGTTCAGAAAAATATGAAATCACGCTTACAAGATGAAGAAGATTTTTTAAAACCTACACAGTTCTGTGGTTTGAATACATGTGCAATTAATAACACAAATTTCATGCGGTGAATATGCGAGTAACAAGTGACAAAAAACAACAAAACAATTGAGACCTTTTTGTTTAATTAAATTATTTTAAGCGTATTTTTCTGTATTTCAAAGTCAGGATATTATTATTTAGAGTTTCAGATCGACAAAAATCGCCAAAGGTGATTGAATCTGTGTTAAATTAGTCAATATACAAATACAAATATAAGTCCTGTTATCTCACAAAGACAAACGTTTCAATCCATCAAGGCATTATTTGAAAACTACTCGTTCTAATTCAAAACGTACGGTACTCAAATGTGTTAAATTAGTCAATTTACAAATAAAAATATAAGTCCGGTAAACATAATACGTAGAAACCATACATACAAGATGTCACTTTAAAGTAGCTATAAATATGCATTGGGCCACCTCCTATTCTTAGCGCCACCTCCTTGGCATTAGCTCTATCTCTTTTAAAAATGAAAAATAATCTATAAGATCGGCTAGAAGTTGATGTTTTGTGCATGCATTAATGTATACATGTTCAAAGCCATCGTTTTATATAATTAGCGATTTAATTGGCTGGAAATGTGCTCGTCACACAGGCAAAAAGCATCAATTTGCTTTTACAAACTCTTCCATCGCACAACTTATAAAGCTCCTCACGTTTCCAAGTGGGCTGCGATTGTTAGTTTCTTTACATTTGTTGATGCATTAATCTTCTCTGAATCGCACTACATTCGCCGAATTTTTAAATAATGCGAAATATGTTGAAAAAACATATAAATGTATTTATTATCGTTGTGTGAATGAATAAACTGGTAATACAGGTTTTTGAAGGTGATATATGTCCAATGATGCGGAAATCAAGATTTCCTCGTGCACAGATTTGTAGGTTTAGTCATTCGACAGGCAAGCAGGGTAGAGCGAAGACTTGATTTAAATCTTTTTATTATTTTCTCGACCACATTTAATTGTGAAATTTGATTTATTTTTGTGTCGTATTGGCGTTGGTAATTTATTAATATGGACAGTCAGGATGAGAGGAGAGATCGCTTCGCCGGCGGGGACAGAGCTGGCACAGTAAATGGACACACGTAGCGACCACGTGGTAGCGGTCAAGAAGGTAGGCCCTCGGGGATAGAGGAGAATTGTTTGACGTGTTTGGTTTACATATAATACGCACATTGTGAAGAAAAGTATCATTTCTCACGTTTTTCTCTTGTAAAATGTAGTTTTAAGAGGCATGTCCTTTTTTCGGAAAATCATTGGTGCCAATCCTGATATAATTGACTGTACTGTCGGCGCTTACGCATTACCATTCTTATAATTACCTGAAAAATGTGTATCTGGAAATAACCAATCAGCTTTAAAGCAGATAGATTAGCAGATATAAACGAGTTGGTGCAGGATATGTAAAATAATGGCTGTATTGAAGAATTAAAAGACATCCCTCATGTTATTAGTCAATCAAGTGTAGCCGTGAATGAAGCCGGAAGCTGGATTTGTGATCAATGAGGACAAGTCAATATAAGTTCCAGTTCAGAGGCTAGAATGGGTAGGATTAATCTGGGATAGCCAAATGTTTTCTTTTGTAATTCCCGATAGAAGAATAACTGATTTTAAAAATACTCTTTTAAAGGTATTTTCTTCCATGCCAATGGTTTCGGCAAGGGATTTAGCTAGATGTACGGGGAAAATTGTTTCAATGATGCCTGTTATTGGTAGTCTGGCTAGTTAAAGACTAGATATCTTAATTCTGAAATCGTTTCAAGACCGTCATTGCATAGAGTTATAGCCCTTGAACCAGATAGCTTATTTATTTCCGAATTTAGATTTTGGTAAGGTCGCATAGATGGCATACAATCAAGACATTTAAGTAAAACTACATGTGTCGAAGTTTTAAAAGTTTACAGTGATGCAAGTGGGTTTGCCGGTGGGGCTTATATTGTTGATATGTCAGGTTTTATTTTTCACGATATATGGTCAAATGACGATTGCAATACAAGTTCTACTCATAGAATAATTAAGGTAGTAGTTCTAGTTTTACGTGCCTATGGGAATTTTTTAAGGGGGGGGGGGGGGCTGTTAAGAGGTTTTCTGACTCTGAATCACGTGTAAAGTTGGTAAAGGTAGGAAGTTCTAAAATTGAGTAACATGATCTAGCACTAAGCATTTTAGTATGTGTTTGAAGATGAATATAGGACTAGAAATACAATGTGTTCCAAGAGAATTAAACTCCGTTGCCAGTATAAGTAAAATGAGCAATACAGATGAATGGTAAATCTCACGAGATTTCTTTGAGTATTTAAATGGTAGCTCGGGTCCGATTTTGATTGATCGCTTGGCTACTTTTAAAAATGGAAATACTTAAAGATATAATTCAAAATTCTTTGATTTTGAAACAGAAGCAGATTGCTTTACACAGTTTTGGGGTGCCGATTTGAGTTGGTTGATGCCCCTATTTATCTCGTAGGAAAAACAATTTTGCACTTTCTAGAATGCAACGCATATGGCGTTTTGTTGGTACACAGATGGCCTAGTGCAGCATTTTGGCCATTCTTATTTGAGGCTGGTAATGTACAAATGCACTTTGAGAATGATATTATTGTGTTTGACAAAGGGCAAACTATTTGTATGAGTAACAACCACTCTGTTTCAGTTCAAGACCTTTTTCAAGAAATGTTCTTGCTATTCGAATTTAACTATACTATATGTCGTTTATATGTGAATTGGTGATATGAATGTTTTGATTGTTTTGCTATACTTATGGTATAGTTGGGATTTTTCACGTGTTTATATGTGTAGAAATGATTCAATGGATGTTGTTTTTGTATGACCATTAAGTATGTATAGAAACCATGTTGGTGTATGTCCGTTTGCATCTGGTGCTTACGAAGTCGTGTACAGTACACGAGGAATGGAATATTTGCAAAAAAGAAAGCAAAAACAGTACTTGCAAAAAAGAAAGCAAGGGTTAAAAATAATAGTTTTAAAAGTATAATACTTGCAAAAAAGATAGTAAGGGTAATATTTATTTCAAATTGGAAAATACTTGCAAAAAAGAAAGCAAGGGAAACGGTTTTGTTATAGAAAGTCAATTTAAAATGTTGGTGTGTGTGTTTCGTGTCTGTCTGCCTCTGGGGTAGACGCGATTGTGTGTGGCATTTCGTGGGCTCTTGTAATTCTGGTCTGGTTGTGTTTTCTGCTGATGGATTGAAAAGGGCCAATTCTGGGCCGCTGGTTCGGAGGTGCTTAGTGACCAAAGCGGATGTGTAGAGGCTTTGATTCTTTGATTTGAGATTTGTAACGGTTTGTTTGGTGCGTTTTTTGGGGGGTTTGGCGGTTTAGGGAAGATTTTTTGAGGATTGTGCTATAATTATTATTTTTAATAGTAAAACGGTTCAATTGTGCAAGGGCGAACAGGTATTGACATTTTGTAAAACAAATGCAGTTTTATGCCCTGTCTTCTACTTGAAAAAATGTATCTTGGTAGCAACTATTCTAGATATTGCAATATATGTTTTGTTTAGAAACATAACAAATTGTAAGAAAATGAATAAATACATTTTAGTTGGCTCAAAGCAGATGAGTTACAGTAGACAATTAGATATTTTGCACCACATCTTTCGTGAAATTTGACTTAAACCTAATGTTCACGGGTTGCATGCATTTCGGTCATGGGAAGCAACTGCTAATGCAAATAGCGGTGTATCTGATAGTGTTAAAAAAGCATGGGTAGTGGAAGACTGTTTGCGCTTTGGATGGCTACGTGAGAGATTCGGATGAAACACGAACAATTGTTTCTTCTCGTTTGGATTTGTAAATATATATGGTACTTGGTGTTGTATGTTGTTAGTTGTGCGTTGTTGTTTTTTGCCCCGTTCTGTTTTTGTCGATAAAATACCCTGCTTGTCATGACACCTAAACAAATGTGTTTGTTTTTATTCTAAATGGTTAGATGATAAATAATTTATGTTTATCATAAAATGTAATGGAATATAAAACATAAATGTATTTATTATCGTTGTGTGAATGAATAAACTGGTTATACAGGTTTTTGAAGGTGATATATGTCCAATGATGCGGAAATCAAGATTTCCTCGTGCACAGATTTGTAGGTTTAGTCATTCGACAGGCAAGCAGGGTAGAGCGAAGACTTGATTTAAATCGTTTTATTTAGTTATGCTCTGTTTGTGTGTTGATGTTAATATTATGTTTTATACGTTTCAGTGAGTTTTTATGAGAGCAGACGGATGATTGACTTGAGATAGAAAGGGGCATTTGTTCCGGACATTTTACCATTAGATTTTCATGGTTTTCGAAAAAGAATACTTAACGTTTACGATATTGTAACAGCTGATTATTTGTAGATTTCTTTAAAATTAGAGGTTTCAGGAGGTGATGAAGGCACCTAGAAACCGGTCTTGACCCATGGGTCCTCAAACGTCCCCCTGCCATTAAAAGAAAAATGAAAAATGAGCAGTAGGGTTGCGTATCCCGCTCGCGGTTACACCTGAATCGTTCGTTACCACCGATTATTGTTTGGGGTGTACGTGAAGTCATGTGCACTTCTCTTAATTAATGGTAATGAATAAATCTTGTAATTATCGCAGCTGCTTTTATCAAAACTAATGCTGCACTTTATGTACTTTTCGCGAATAGGCGTTGTGGATGGGCATAGGCGGCGGACAGGCGGTTGTTAGGGCCGTGGCGTCCTTGGTTGGGCTTGTGATTTTGAATTGTGTAGTTAAATTGTGCAATTGTTTGATTTTGAGTTTAGGCTTGACGTCTGATGGGTATTAATAATATTCAATTATTCACATGTAACGCATGAGATTTTTTAATGATACGTATAACGACGTGTTCTACAGAATGGATTTAGTATCGTTTCAGTTCTTAAATATATGAGAAGGATGTCGCAACGTTTACTGACGTCTCGAGACTCTTCAACTGAGCGATGCCATTGGGGTCGATATCTGTTGAACATTGAACACATACGATTGTCAGAAAATTTGTTTCTTGCATTTATGTGTAGAAACCCTGTCAGATACAAACACCCACTCCGTGCGTGTGTTTCAAGAAATAAAATACCCTGCTTGTCATGACACCTAAACAAATGTGTTTGTTTTTATTCTAAATGGTTAGATGATAAATAATTTATGTTTGTCATAAAATGTAATGGAATATAAAACATAATACCTACTAACCCTATAACACTATCCGTAAAATTTCAAAACCTTATCTGAGCCAGCCTTCATATTTAGTACAATCATGAATTTAACAAGCTTTATCACTTCATATTTTTCATAAAAGTACACTTATAATACATAAATGCATGTTTTTGTTTCATTTTATATCTATTTCTATTGGGTATTTTGACTTTTTCAGGTAGAGGAATGTCTGCGACTAAGACAAGGGCCACTGGATAAGGGTTGTTGATAGCAAAACAGGTAATAATATCATTGTATTATCATGTACACAAGCAAATAAGCATATTTATGATGCTTTAGGTGTGAAAGACTGTCATAATCAGGTTTTCGGTCACTCAAACCCTTGCCGTCGTGTAATTCTCCGTGCAGTTTGTATTGATAGTTCCGCGTCCTGACACGTAAAGCTCGTGCTTTGTGGGCAGCTGAAGTTTGCACTTAACAGGTTTATCCTTGTTCCTGAGCATGTATGCAGTACAGCTGAGTTGATTTGCTACTTGTTACCCTACAATTAGCTTGTTTTTGGTATTGTTTTCTCACAATATGCTTATATTCATGGTTCCGGCTTAAAAGGGTGTCGCGCCTTACTTAAACATAGGGTTGTTGTAGCAAGTGTCCCTTCATCATTTACCTTAGAGGGATCTTTTTGACAAAATTTGGCACTTTCAGCAACTTGTTTTGTTTTTTTATTTGGTACATGCTTCTCTCATTCAGTGATTTAAGGGCAGTTTTGTCCTTATTCGCTTTTCTTTGCATAGAAAAGTGATATGAATCAATGATATGTGTTGTGTTGAGAATTCTGCAGGAAGCTGTGTCCCCAAAAGAAGTACTAGAAATCCCTTTCAGGACACCTGCATTGGTCTGAACTGCCTTTTTACCCCTGTTACTAAATGGAACCTACATATGTGTATTTTGTTCATTTCAACTTTTCCTTCCAGCTTAAACCTCCCAAATGAGCATTTTTTGCTTTCGCTTGATTACAAACTCCCATTTTGACCAGATTGCCACCATAAAAATAGCCTAAAGTACTTATTTTGTGCCCAAAATATGAAATTGTGTATTCTCTTGAACCTCTAAATGAGAGCTGGCAATGCATATTAACCATCTGTTGCAGTTTAAAGGCACGCATGACATTATATGCTAGAATATATCATTGGTGGCTGGTAAATAAATGGGCACCGATCGACAAGGCGCTTTCAAGATTTCACACTTTTATTGGTGTGAAATAACAAGTTATTGGAAGCTTATTGATTTCTACACTTCAAAGTATCTTTGAGCTGTCATTTTGACTAATTTGTTTATTGTTTTGGATGAAATTGGAAATTGTTTTGCTTTGAAATGGACATTTTTGGGTCGATTAAAAAAAACACAAAAAAGACATTCTCAAAATTGCTTAGAGTGAAAATATCTAACAAATTCATTCTTTCCCCACCACACATAAGCCCCACTTGCATGTCTATTTGGTTCGTTTTGGTATTTTATTGCAGATATTGAACACAACAGCTTTAAATCTTAAAGGGGCATTTAAGCTTTAACAGGCCTAAAATCGCCTTCTTCGGACCGAAAACACCCGCGTGTGAAAATATGATACAGAATGGCCAAATGGACAGCTAGTCCAGCCAAACTTAATATGTTGCTGCAATATGGATGGGAAGATAATAATATGCAAATAAACACATTTCAGTCAAAATAAATTTCTCTTATAGGTTACAATATACTAAATGCTTTTGGTGTTCAATGCTATAACCTCTAAAAACAAAATCTTCATTTATTTGAAGACACAATTCTCTGTACGGGCACTTGCCATGACTTTATTTTTGAATATTTCCGTGTTCATGTGGTAGGGAAAACATTGTTGTGTACTACAAATTCACTGTTTTGCTTTTAGGTTGGAGACTACATGAGACTTTGACAGTTGGCGGGAAACCATCATCAACTGGAGAGATGCCGGTAAAAAGATGGCCATAAAACAGTGCCCGCTGATTCGCAATGAGTTCTTTATTACATACTGGATGACGTATCTTTTTTACTGTTTAAATCATTGTGGCTTGGGATGCTCTTTAAGAAAAGGTATGGCTATGGGGGTGTCTACGCGCAAAAGTTTGACTTTATTTTTTGTTAAAGTTATTGCTTTTACATTGAATTTGTGTAGGAAATCTTTTGGTATATTGTGACCTTATAGTACAATGCACGAGGATTTCAAGAACATTCCGACTTCAGAGTCAATTCTGCTGATGAATATGCTGATTCTGATTTAGAAACTGTTGGTTGTTTTCTGCTTCCGATGATGATGATTAATAATATATAATATAATATAATAATAATACCACATTTATATAGCGCCATTTTCATACAGTATTGTGCGTTCAAAGGCGGTTTACAAAACAATCAATTGACAATGGCTTGAGTAAACGATCATTAATTAAAGCCAATACTTAAAACAAATTTGTGTGATCCACTAAGATTCATGTTTTGCCCGAAACCGAGATAAGCAAAATACAAACCGTGGATTCTAAGAAATTCACAAAAACTGACATTGACTATGCAATAAGTCAAATAAAGAACAATAATTATAGTCAATCTTTAAAACAAATATGCAGATACATGTGATCCACTTAGATTCCTGCTTTGCTCGAAACCTAAATAAGCAAAATACGAACAATGGATTCTGAGAAGTAAATAAAACTGGCATTGATTATCCTATATGCAATAATCGTTTCTTTGTACAAAAGTAGACCAACGCTGTTTATCGGAAATATCGATATGAGCACGCCTGTTGCACACATATTTGATTTCATCTCCGCTCGGTGGATATGGTGAGCGAAAATGTCCAACAACTCGGTAACTTGTCACTTGATACCCTGGGACTGCACGTTATCAAACATGTAAGCATTGAACTGTAATCGTTTTCCCGGTCAAATCGGCATATAAATTGCAATGAAATTTGCTATACAAATTTATTTAATTAAAACGACGGTTTACCTTGCATAACGCAAATGTACGCCAATATCTTATTCGACGTTGTTGACGTTTTCATAGAAAACCATGGATGTTATTTATACAATTTTAATTGTTAAAATATGACGTGATAAACAATCATATGAACCAAATTCCAAGGGAGAAATAATCAATTTCTTTTTAAAGTAATTTACCGACGGACAACTAGATTACTAACGACATTCGCATTTTATGTGTTGAGTGCTCCTCACCTACATAGCCAAGCGACGAAAGTCGGCAATCAAAACTTTGCTGCCTTGGATCAACAAAATGGTACCGACGACTGATATTAATTACGTTGAGCACGTTTTCTTGTCTGTGGCGAAACAACGCGAGCTGTGTCCCAACGGGAAATCAACCCGCATCGATTGCATGACGACAAGCAGCATCCAACACAACATCACCGGTTCCGCATGAACTACCTGTGACGTCACTAGCGTCTCATGCAGGAACAGCGACAAATATCCAGTTGATTGTGCAGATTTCAAAGTCAGATACTGTGAATACAATCGTTAGAAACTTGCTTGGTTTCTGAACTATATCATAAGAGTTTATTTTCTGGCGTAGATGTTTAACCGAGTTTGTTTCACTAGCCAATACAATTTTGGAACAATTTCTTGCTTGTAGACCCACATGCATAAATTACAGTTCTGCATTGGTCATATCGAAAAGTACAGGGATTCTGAACGTCGTTTGGAAACGAACGTATGTCATAGAAATGTTGAGCAGTTCCACACCCTTTCCTCAAATTAAAAGATTGTACGCGCTTTCCGTTATCTTACACTAATCTTATATAATTTATACTTGAGAGGCTGGGTTCTTATTTAATAACCATGGTCATATTGCAATATGTGCACAAATATATATTATATCACCTAGTTATTGCCGTTCCATGTTATACCATATCCTTATGTACATATGAAAAATCATGTTAAATAGTTTAATATTGCCATAAAAACATTTCAAAAAGGGTTTTGCATAACTCAGCATATGAGAACAAACTTCGTGCACTTTCTTTAAACAAAAAACATTTCATCTCGGAGTATACCAAGGTAAATGTACGATCAGCCTGTCTGGAAATCATCCCTTTTACATAATTTGACTTTAATGTTCTATCGAAAAGTACCGTAGAATGAGAGCCATGACATAGACATGTGTGATTAAAAGAAAACCGTGGCTCGACAAAATACTAGCAAACCACGTATTTCAATCGTGAGTTACACAGTTATCTGAAATATACCATGGAGGACACATAGTTTGATCTAAGGTAGTATAATCCATATCTACTTACATAAGTATGCAGTTTGAATATACATGTGAATATATTTAATGGATGTATATTATGTCGTATATTGTGCAAATACCAGCATATATTCGCACGTGTGATTTGAAACCACGCATCTAAACTTCCGGCCGTGGGTTATTCGACAACAAACTATAACGTACACGAATTATTTCGATTCTAACACGGTGTTTTCTAAAGATTTATACAATGTTTCTTTTTTTTTCTTGTGTACTTTTTTATGTGAAGTTCCGCCCATAAAAATAACTTCCGGCTGTTCTATCGATCAGATCTCCGACTTTCATTCATAAAATTCCGGATTAGGACGCTGGTGGAAAATGTATCGGCATATTTGGTTTGTTACAGTGCGTGCTTTCAGTGCATGAGCTCCGCCCATATATAATTGCAGAATAACCCATAGACGATGTTCTTCTTTGTTTATATGAAATTTGGCACGTGCCGTGTTAGAATTGAGTATAAAAGTGCTGATATATTTATTTATAAACTGTTAATCGGGATATATGTTGAATATTGTTTAACCAATAATACTTTTGTTTATTGAACATTGAATTATACAATATGATTGGCGTGTTAAATGTGTATAATTAAATTACTTAAATAATTTAGTTTACGCATTTTTTCTTGTTTGTATGACACTTTCCAATTTCATGTTTTGGAATCATCAATACATCGCCCAATAACACAGTATGAAAGGATGCCCACTGTATGTGGTGACTTTTAACCTACCGGCGTATATACTTACGTTCATTTTCCTTTGGGCATATTGTTCCTTTTAGTTAATATATTAAAAGCGTCCATTGATTTCCGGTAAGCATTGTTGACGTTTAATTCATTGTTGAAAATATGCCTTGAAATGTATCGTTGTATGTTGTTTTTATATCCATTTGTTTAATAAATGTTTATTGCGTTGATAAAGAACAGAACCTCATTATTATGCTTTATAATTAATCAAACCACTAATAGGTAGATCTCTACTGTATCACTATGGAAATGTCCGAGTAACGCCGCATGAAAATACAGTATAAAAGTCTAAACAGTCACTTCTGCATCCGACTTCGTCGAGTTAACATCGCGAAAATAGGTAATTAAATTATATTATTAACATACATTACGGACTGTGGGCTTTGGGCACATAGACACTGGCTATCATCTTCAAACGTTCTGAGAGCAACTTCTTGAAGTTGGATTCCTACCCCTCAGCAGCCCGGGTCGCTAATAGTTGATATATAAGTAACATACCTTCATGCAAACACTACAAGGCTCCATACCTAGGGTAACGAGTCACACAGACTCGGAGTCATAACGAAGTGTTCCGAGACAAAAGGCCTCCATACATAGTCCCGAGGACATAGATTTCCATACATAGCTCCGAGACATAGGTCTCCATACATAGCTCCGAGGCATAGTTTTCCATACATAGTCCCGAGGAAATAGATTTTCATACCTACCTCCGAGACATAGGTCTCCATACATAGCTCCGAGACATAGGTATCAATACATAGTCCCGAGACATAGGTCTCCATACATAGTTCCGAGACATAGGTCTCCATACATAGTCCCGAGACATATGTCTCCATACATAGACCCAGGTCATAAGCGTAAATAGTAAGGTTCGAGGCCATATGATTATAGCATTTGATTACATTTGATTTACTGTTCCAAACCAATTATTGTATTAATAATCATAAAGCAGGACAGCATAAGGGAAATTATATACTATTGTATCTTGTTTTGAGTTATTGTCCGAGCCATACTATAAAGACCGACGCTCGGTCCAAGGCACGTTACAAAATTTGGTGGCAGCGGCGTGAGATAGCAGGATATCAGACCGTTATCCAGTACTCACAGCAACAGTATGGCTTCAGGCGGAGACCGAGAGCTCGATGCGTTGTATGAAGAGCTAGAGCAACTTCGAATACAAAACCAGAGGCTCATACTAGAAAGTGAAATCTCCGGGCTACAACTAGAAGTGGATTACATGGACACAGGGTCGACCGACCGCAAAAGACTGTCTCGAGGGGCGGGTATGAAACAAGAAGCGTCAAGCCCATGTATCTCGGAACACCAGACCCGAAATATGCTGAAGATACCCCGGTGTATGTGACCAAAAGACGGACTACATCGCGATCCCAGGCGGAGACCCCGAGCAAGGAGCGTACCGCTATAATGAGACATGCGACATATGATGGTTCCGGGTCCTGGTCCGATTACAAAGCCCATTTCGATGCTTGTTCAGAGTTGAACAGATGGATTGAAAAAGAGAAGGGACTGTACCTTGCCGTATCGTTGAGAGGTCAGGCTTAGGGTGTATTTGGGAATTTATCCAAACACTGCAATGACTATACAGAGCTTGTGATAGCTTTGCAATAAAGGTTTCAGCCGCCCAATCACACAGAATTGTACCGGGTGCAGCTTCGCGAACGAAAACAGCGTGCATCGGAAAACTGGTCAGAACTAGCCCAAGACATCAGAAGGCTGACAAATTTGGCTTACCCTACTGCCCCTGCCGATGTTAGAGAAACCCTTACAAAAGAGCAATTTTTAGATTCGCTACATAGCGTAGAGCTGAGGATACGCACCAAACAGGCTAGACCATCGAGTCTCAATGATGCTGTGCCTCATGCAGTCGAAATGGAAGCCTACTACAAAGCTGAGCAAAAGCACATTGCCTCAAGTCAGGTGCTGGCAACAAGTGCTGCGGAGGGCGATATCTAGATTCAACATCAGAACGACCTCAAGTCCTTGCAGTCTGCAATTCAACAATTGCAAAACGAGTTCCGTGAGTGGAAACGACAAAGTAAAAGTGCCCCGAGGTCATTTCAACCTAGGAATACGAGCTAAGATAGACCACGGAATAACTTCAGAACACCTAGATGGAACCCAAGGCGCACTAATGTTCCCAGGTATAATAATAGCCAAAGGACAAACACGAATGCGTCACATTAAATGGACCGAAGTACAGGTGACAAGGGTGGTGAAGTTAAGAAATCCACATTCAATGGGACCGGCTTATTCTTCCGAACAGCACACATCGATGGTTCTGCTGTAAGCTGTCTTATAAACACAGGAGCTACACTTTCGCTGATGTCAATACAGACCTGGAATTTGAACCGTGGAAAATGTTCCGAACTCAACAGTTTTGACAAGGACATTTTCGCGGCATGTGGAACGCCGCTTAATATCAAATGTCAAACCACACAAGACCTACGCATTAATGGGAAAACTTACCCGATCACGAAGTTGTAGCAGACATTGATGGAGAAATCATGTTAGGTCTTGACATTTTCAAGCAGTATCAGTGTCATATTGACTTGGCGTCAGAGCAGATACTCATTAATGGAGACAGGTGTTGTATCAAAAGCAAAGGAGCTTCCGGATGCGCGGATAGCACACCGGCGTCGTATGATTTCAAGATGGAGCATAGACCACGTCGGTTGCAAGGACATGCTAATGCTCAAAGCAAGAGGAAATATAGACAATGCTTTGACAACTGTCATGACATGAGAGAGGTGAAACCAGCAGAAAATATGATTGAACAGAGTGAACTCCAGTTTAATGATTTAATAGCTGATA
This sequence comes from Dreissena polymorpha, assembly GCF_020536995.1. Taxonomy (NCBI): domain Eukaryota; kingdom Metazoa; phylum Mollusca; class Bivalvia; order Myida; family Dreissenidae; genus Dreissena; species Dreissena polymorpha. The sequence continues at coordinate 40,104,890 of NC_068368.1, read as the reverse complement.
TTGTCTCAGCTCAGAACGCTGACGCAGATGTTTCACGTCTGAAGCAGTGGATCCTGGATAATGCACGACCAAATAATACTGACGTTGACAAATGCAGTCATTTCCTCAAGACACTACTAAATCAATGGGAGCGGCGTCTCGAAGTCAGAGATGACTTAGTAGTGCTGAAATGGGATGTGTTGTATTTTGGCAGGTCATCGTTCCGTTGAAACAAAGGCGAGTTGTGTTGAAACACATGCATGGTATCAAGACATCAGGACACCTTGGAATTAAGAAAACGTTTGAAAAGATTAGACAACAATATTACTGGCCTGGATTACGAACTGATGTGAAGATCTATGCGAGCTGTTGTGACGTTTGTGCTAAACGCATGAGTCCTGCAAAACGGACGACCGTGGTGAAAATGAAGACTTCCACAAGTACTAGCACCTCGTTTGCAGTATGCAAAAAGGATGTACCGGTTACGGTGGGCTTCCGAGACCATATTATGACATGTGCATTGAAAAGAATCGCATGCACGGAGTGTGGAGTGAACTTCAAGAAGGTCGTATACCTTAAACGACATTATGCCCGAACGGGGCACGATAAAATCTCGCACGACAGTGACAACGAATATTGTTCTGAGTCTGCCAGTGCTTGTTCGAGTGCAGTGAATGATAAAGAAGATCACGGTGATGGAGACTGGGATTCAGATTCCGAGGTCAGTGTGGACGAGAAGGGCTCTTCTTCAGACGAAGATAGTGACCTCGAGTTAGGTGGGACAGGTAGGAAGAGGACGGCTTCCACTCATGTTCAAGCGCCGGTCAAGCGAGCTTAAGTTTCGGAGTCCGAACGCCCTGGACCCAGTTGTCAAGTCAAAAACCTTGATGGACAGTGTGGAGGTGTTTATAAGGTAGACACTGGGAAGTGGTTGCGCAGCAGCGGCGTTCGAGCGGATCACCAACCATTTTCCTCTGACAGTATCAAGCAGTCATACAATAGGTACGACTACTTGGTGTTGCGGGGTGGTGAAAAGTCTGCAGCCAGTCGACACAGCTAGCTGAATCAGTAGCGCCTTCGCATTGTAAGCGGGGCGTCCCGGGTTCAAATCTGGACTGGCTCATCACACAAGTACTGTCAGGTCAATTGTGGAGTATGTCCTTGTAAGTGGTCATACAAGCACTTCAAGTATATTGTGGATTCTGTCCTTGTAAGTGGTAACACAAGTACTGTCCAGTCCATTGTGGACTATGTCCTTGTACGTGGTCACAAAATACTGTCCAGTCCATTGTGGAATATGTGTTGGTAAGTGGTCATACAAGTACTTCAAGTCTATTGTGGATTCTGTCCTTGTAAGTGGCCACACAAGTACTGTCCAGTCAATTGTGGGGTATGTCCTTGTATGTGGTCACAAAAATACTGTCCAGTCCATTGTGGAGTATGTCCTGGTAAGTGGTCATGCAAGTACTTCCAGTCCATTGTGGACTATGTCCTAGTGAGTGGTCATACAAGTTTGTTTAATTGTCAAAAGTCAATTGTGGATTCTGTCCTTATAAGTGGTCACAAACGTACTGTCCAGTCCACTGTAAAGAATGTCTTAGTAAGTGGTCATACAAGTAATTCGAGTCTATTGTGGATTCTGTCCTTGTAAGTGGTTACACAAGTTCTGTCCAGTCAATTGCGGATCGTGTCATTGTAAGTGGTCATACAAGTACTTCAAGTATATTGTGGATTCTGTCCTTGTAAGTGGTCACACAAATACTGTCTAGTCCATTGTGGAATATGTGTTGGTAAGTGGTCATACAAGTACTTCAAGTGTAGTGTGGCTTCTGTCCTTGTAAGTGGTCACACAGGTACTGTCAAGTCAATTGTGGAGTATGTCATTGTAAGTGGTCATACAAGTACTTCAAGTATATTGTGGCTTCTGTCCTTGTAAGTGGGAACGTAACACAAGTACTGTCCAGTCCTTTGTGCACTATGTCCTAGTAAGTGGTCATACAAGCACTGTCCAGTCCACTGTGGACTATATCCTAGTAAGTGTTCATACAAATACTTCAAGTCTATTGTGGATTCTATCGTGGTAAGAAGTCACAAAAATACAGAACAGTCCATTGTGGCGTATGTCCTAGTAAGTGTTTATACACGTACTGTTCAGACATTGTGGATTAGGTCCTATTAAGTGATCAAACAAGTACTGTCCAGTCCACTGTGGATTCTGTCCTTGTAAGTGGTCACACAAGTATTGTCCAGTCCATTGTGGAGTTCGACCTAGTAAGTGATCGCAGAAGTGCTGCCCAGTCCAACGTGATTTTTTCTGAATTAGCGGTCACTACTACTGTTGCCTCACGTCCACTTCATATTATGTTTTGTTTTCAGAAATTAATGTTTATTAACCTATAGATCTTCTATGCTTCGATGTGAATGAAATTAGTATCTGTATTGACAAGAGTCAGTGTTCAAAAGCTATATGTTCAAGAAAGAATACATACTGTGTTTAATCAATAAACAGTAGAATGTGTAATACATCGTCTGCTAGTGTGAAATGATGTTCATAATCAAAGCAAATAATAATAATTGAAGAGTAGTTTTCTCCCTTAGATCAATGCTAAAAGTATTTGAAATCGAGCGCTCTCGCTTTCAGTTTTGTAAAAGTTCTTGCCATTACGTTTTATCTGTCCCGGTTGTGCAGTTGGTTAGGACTATATTCAACTGTTTGCGAGAATTCAAGTGCCAAAGAGGTTACCCGTTGTTGACTGCTTAACAACTGCAATGTGAAATATAATATAAAGAAAAGATTTGGTATATGTATTACGCGTTAAACCGAATAATTAACACTTTTTCAATGAAAATGAACATCTCATTATTTGAAACGTTTTCCTAAATAATGTACGTATTTGCCCGTGGTTGTCGACGTGGATGTCTGTCTGTGTGTCCGCTCGCACACCCGCGCGCCTCTCACTCCGTCCGTCAGTACGAATGCATGTTTGTACGTTTTTTAAAAGATTTGACAATACATTTATTCTATTTGTTAGATTGATTTATTTATAATGTGCACAATATCATTTTTGAAGAGAATGTAAGAGCCGAAAGTCGTCACCTATCGCTGTAATGGGCAATGACCGCGAAGCTTAATACGTGTGATCATCCTTACATTATTGCTTGAATGCATTAAAAGTCAAACTGCTTCGCTTTGAAAATGTAAACGCGTGTGTCAATATGTTGAATATCTTGTGGTTACAAGTCTACTGACTACTGATTGCTGACTTACAAGACATATGTAGTGCGACTTTTATTACAGGTTAAAATCCTAAGTGAGGTACTATTTTTTCCCTGAAACGATTTTATATGTAATATAAATATTAAATGTATACGTATGCATGACGATTAAAATCTATCATTAAAATATTCAAATCGTGAAGTGATAAGCATTTCTCGAATCGCTTTAATTGAAAGTTATGGTAACTACGAGAAAGTCTCTTTTGTTCGGTATAACATTTGTTGAGTCTATCCAAGGACATTTTCATTTTAGAGCTCCGGGACAGATGCGACCTAACGTAGAGGCTTTGTACGTTATAATAAATGCTCATCAGTTTAAATAATGATTCTTCTCTCAACATGCGTGTTCTTTTTATTGCAGACTCACTTGACACAACGAATAACCGATATCTGATAATAATGGTATTAAAGTTTAATGCAAACATGTAGAAAATTGATAATATATGCACTTTTATTTAATTTCGTTTGTTTTCAAATAATTTACAAACAAGTTATTTAGTTATATACTAACAATAATATCTGTTTTTGCTTCATCCATAAGCTTATGCTTAATAAAGTTACAAGAAAATAAATTATCGAGACGATGCTTGTCGCAGTCGTTGTTGTTGTCGATGTTTTTGTCGTTGTTGTCGATGTTTTTGTCGTCGATGTTGTTCTCGTTGTTGTTGTCGATATTCTTGTTGTCGATGTTGTTGTCGTTGTTGTTGTCGATGTTCTTGTTGTCGATCAGCATGTGCCTGGAATGAAATAAAATGAATGAAGCAGGTCTTCCACGTGCAAGCGAAAGTAAATGTGAAAGCGAGGGTCTGCTTGATCCGCGATACTTGATCCGTGAAAGTGACTCCATGCTTACGTGAATGAATTCATCATGTTGGTTTTGTATACAAACGATAATTAGCAAGGAAGAGATACTTCAATATTTTTTTTGCTTTTATTATATGTAATATAGTATTTAATTTGATTGCTATACGATAGGTCTTTTATCGTGAACACTGGTACCGAGATATGTATGGAAAAGCAATGCAACTCAATCAAAGAATTGCATATTCATTGAACAATGTTCTTTTTATAAAATAAGAATAGTATTTCAGTGTACGTCCTCTATCATGTCATCTAAATAAAAAAACGTATGCATATTAATCGTCTACCCATAAGGCATTTAAAATTCATGTGGAATTTGTGACTGATGATCTCTAGGATAATCAATTTACAGGTTAATACCGAAAAATGTGTTCTTAATTACAATCCATTTGGATTTTATCAAAGAATTCGCGTTGGGAAAAAACTCCAAGAATTCATTAGAGTAACGCATGTTTGTAGTTGTGCAATATGATCAAATGAATTCTCTTCTATAAATCGAGCAAAAAATAATTCAGTTCAATTTATTCAAAATCATTTAATAGCTATATACTAGCGCATTCAAATATTTAATGTTTCATGACGCACGGTGAGTGGATATCAATGACACACTGACGAATTGATGGATACCAATGACTCCATGCAAATCGAATGTAGGTGCAGATATGAACTTCGTTCTGGGAAAACTGGGCTTAATATGTGTACGTAAAGTGTAATCCGAGATTAGCCTCTGCAGTCCACACAGGCTAAGCAGGGACAACACTGTCCGCCTACACTGGATTTTCGTTTAGAAGAAAAATTCCATAAAAGCGTCAAGTGTCGTCCCTAATTTGTCACCTTGGATTGCACAGGCAAATCAAAATCATGGATGTCAATTAACGCAGATGAATTAAACATGAATTAAGCCCAGTTGTCATAGAACGTGGCTGATATTTCATGACTTTTGTGTGCAAGTATGTATAAAGTTCACACGTTGTTAAATTTAGTTTGTGTTGTTCAATAGCATTGTAATTTGTTTTCCCCTGACTAAAGTACATGAACCAAATTACACAATATCTCATCTATTAATATAATAAATCACATCTGATATGTGTTGGGGTGTATTTGTAAAGATCACACTCATATGTTCATATGTTCTTAATGTCTTATAGTAATATTTGGGATCTGGCTCATCCAAATTAAATCCATCACACTCCATACTAAAACAAGATATGTGTTTGTCAGAAACACTATGTCCTCTTCTGCGCCGCTTTGAAGCTATATATTTGACCTTTGAACTTGAAGGATGACCTTGACCTTTCACCACTCAAAATGTGAGATCTCCATGAGAAACACATGCATGCCAAATATCAAGTTGCTATCTTCAATATTGCAAAAGTTATTGCAAAATGTTTAAGTTTGACCAAACAAACCAACCAACAAACCAAACAGACAGGGCAAAAACAATATGTCCCCCACAATAGTGGTGGGGGACATAAAAACGTTGGCCGTAAAGAAACGCAGCTAGCATCAACACACTTGCTTTTAAATCACACAATGTAAAAAGATCTAGTTTTAGGCGATTGGTGAATGGCTGTTTAAGAAAACATACAATATTTTACGGTTCAATTAAAAAAAATAACCGCATACTCTTCAACCCAACACACTATTTGCTGTAGCGAAAGAGAATACTGTACATTTTCATACCCATTCAACAACTGTAAACATCAATTGCGCGTGCGCCATAGTTTTAATATAAACAAATTCGCTTTCCGAATTCCAGTACAATTATTTCAACATAAGGTCATCGTCATCACATCAATTTGTCGCGCAAAAACTACAATTAAATAACACAATAATATAAAACCGAAAACAATGACACTTATTTACTATAATACCCTAAAGCAAAACTTCTTCATAACACCTATGGAAACGCTGGTTCTCACTTCTTCGTAAATGGACGACCCATCGATCCTCCTGTTACAAATACTTTACAATAATGGATGCGAGTTTCTTACTTAAAGGTGCCTTTTCACAGATTTAGGCATGTATTGAAGTTAATCATTTAATGCTTTATATTGATATTTAAACATTGGATCGAAAAATCTCCAGTAAAAAATCAAGAATAAAATCTAAAAAATAATGTAACCCACAACAGGGCTCGAACCACTGACCCCTGGAGTCCTTGAGTAAAAAGTCTCCCATTTAGACCACTAGGCCATCCGTGCTCATACAAAAAGTGATGTATTTTATACTTTACGTGACGATCCTCGTAGTTTCACAAAATATAACGACAACAACAGAACTCTCCAAAATATCCAATCATTCCGCGGTGCAACCCTTTATAATTTTCAGGTTTTAAAATCGTCACAAGATGCATATAATGGCTCTTTTAGAACATGGTAAATGTTCAGTATTACTGTTTTCTCACAAATATAATAACTAAAACGAAAATTGACGAATCTAAAACAACTTTTCCTAAAAATTTGTCAATTTACCAAAACATGAAAAGGCCACTTTTTTTTAAATCACTTCTTAGACTTACTTGGTAAATTTGTAACGGTTACGTTCCAGATATCAGTTAATGAGTTTGTTCCAACAGTTGCGCTGAAACAAAAAAACATGAAGTTGTTTAGACTTACTATAGCTAATTATAACGAGTACTGTATGTACAATTCCGTAGATCCTGGTAAAACGATATGCTATAGAATAACGAGACTAGAAGTTGTTAAAAATCATATTTAAATATGACTATAGTAATCCATGCTTACCACTTGTAATTTGTAGTAAAAGTTATTTATTATGGTTTCATCGGCACGTATTATAATGAATTTAGTGGACGAAGGAAGCATGTAATATGAAATTGAACAAAGACGCACCTCGCTGCCATGCGGTAACTTTTATGACAGTTGATTTCGAGGGCAGTCGCATTACATAACATAACGGCGACATGGCCACCGTCATAAACGTCCTCAAATCTGTAAAAAACCCCGTCGTTAGGAGTCAGACTCACGTTGGCGCTTGTAACAAAAAAAAAAACGTCGACATTTAACGAAGTATGGTTTAATTTGTCGATAAATATATCACTTATACGTGAAGATTTTTATTTAAAACAGTAGATTACATTATTTGCCTATCCGTGACGATCGGACGTTTTATCACGTGAGTTAGGTAGCATGCAATTTGCCACAATGCGCGGTTGCGCTCTGAATATTTATATTAGCCAAAACATATAGTCAAATAATTTTATGTTTTCCTCGTGTAAGAACCCACCTTAAATGATGAAATTGAAATAAATTTAGAATAACCTTGCGTTTGACAATGTCCACGTCTAAAAATATCGAAACATACATACCCTACGTGCTAAAGCGTCCAATTGTCACATATAAATGATTTTATCATGAGTTTGCTCAGAAAATAGTCAATTGATCACATGTAAAATTTTTAATAAATATATATATATATATATATTCAGACGTTGACAAGGCAAATTACACTGCACACTTTAAATATAACGCCCAAGCAATCAATGGTGCACTTTATATATCAAACAACGAAAGCTAAACATAGTCCTTTTATAAAAGAAGAAGGAGAATTGCGGGAGATACGATACACCTCCACACTTGTCCGATATTTATCAAGTTTCTGATAAGAAGATAATTGTTAGTTCACTACATATAATCTGTTACAAACTTAATACATTTCTGGTGATGCGTGTGATGTGTTTGCCACTTTGAAACAGCATGGATTGGATTTAGTATAGAATCCCTTTGTTGAGCGCCCAAATACGCCAATTAATATACCAAACTGATAATTTTAAAGCCCATGAGTTTTAACCCTTGCTTAATTCACAAAATACTTGTGTAAATTTCAAGATTAAAAATAATCACCACAACATATATTAGTTGGGTGATTGCCAGCCTTTTCCAGATTAACTATTGCTAATTTATAAAACAAGAAAACAAACAGTACAAGAAGTAACTGTATTCGGATGGTTCTAAGATTTGTTTGCAAAAAACCCCTTTTATCCAACTGAATTGTTTTGCACTATTTTGCATATTAGAAATAAAATCTTAACCTTTTATTCAACAACATGTTCAAACAAGGTCTGTTTGTAAAACATGCATGCCCTCCATATGGGCTGTCAGTTGCAGTGGCAGCCATTGTGTAAATCCGTTTTCTGTCACTGTGACCTTGACCTTTGACCTAGTGACCTGAAAATCAATAGGGGTCATCTGCCAGTCATGATCAATGTACCTATGAAGTTTCATTATCCTAGGCCTAATTATTCCTGAGTTAACATCAGGAAACCATTTTACTGTTTCGAGTCACTGTGACCTTGACCTTTGACCTAGTGACCTGAAAATCCATAGGGGTCATCTGCCAGTCATGATCAATAAACCTATGAATTTTCATGATCTTAGGCGTAAGCATTCTTGATTAATCATCAGGAAACCATTTTACTATTTAGAGTCACTGTGACATTGACCTTTGACCTAGTGACCTGAAAATCAATAGGGGTCATCTGCGAGTCATGATCAATGTACCTATGAAGTTTCATGATCCTAGGCGTAAGCGTTCTTGAGTTATCATCCGGAAACCATTTTACTGGTTCGAGTCACCGTGACCTTGACCTTTGACCTAGTGACCTGAAAATAAATAGGGGGTCATCTGCGAGTCATTATTAATGTACCAATGAAGTTTCATGATCCTAGGTGTAAGCGTTCTTGAGTTATCATCCGGAAACCATCTGGTGGACGGACCGACGGACGGACCGACCGACCGACGGACCGACCGACATGCAAAACAATATACCCCCTCTTCTTCGAAGGGGGCATAATTAAGCAATCGTTTATCGAACTTATTACGGGTTGAGTGTGCAACTATTGTATCTCACATAGCAATGTTAGAAAGATAACAGTCCACACTGATCCTCAAGTTTTGTGTGATTTGCGGAATCGTTATATTTTCAAGCTGCAACCCAGCCTTTATGTGTAGTAATAAAAGTTGTTCGGAAGCGAACAAATAATAGCTGTTGTCATGATGACCGCATGCAAATTTATTGCTTTAATAATGCTGACAACCACAAACTGATGTACGCTATGCCGCTGTCAATTGGTGACTGCACGTTTTACTGATGTACGCAAACTAAACACTGACAACACAGACAAGTGAGTGTTTATTGGTTTTATCCGTAATGTAGCGTTGATGCATCATCATACACTGTCAAGTAAGTTTTGACAAGAAATCCTCCGTCGCCTCCGCACGAATGCGGATCTGATAAATTAACCGAGGTTAAGAAATGTGAAGGCGGGTAGCTGTTGGCCCATGTCAGCGATCCGTCCACTGAAATGTCAATCATGAAAGTAAACGTGAATGCGGATTCAATTTTCGAAACATTTACAGAAATAACCATTCATCATTTTTTTCATTGTAGACATATATTATATAAAGCATAAAGGCAGCTGAAAAATGAGCACATATCAAGTACAATTACTTCGACATAAAATGGTGACACTGGCATGCTTTTCTCCAATTATACGCATTTGATTCCATTCCCCCCGACCTTTGTGTCAAGTAAGTCAGTTTTCAGTTACTGATATAAGTCCTGAAAAACCAGCTACCATGGACAGATGTGAGTAGGTTCACTGAAATATTATTTATAAAACGGCGAGAATTTCAAACAAACACACATATTTGATGAATCAGTATACAATCTTATTTGTATAAATGTATCATTGTAAAAAACTATATGTGACGAGTAAACAAACTTAAACTTATTACCGAATATACTGAAAATGTGAACTTTTTTCAAGTTATGTAATATACCAGTGGTAATATTTTAGCAATATAAACTAATAATTGTAAAAAAATACGGTATTTTAAAACTTTTCTTTTTTTCGTCAACCGCGGTTGACAGTCACTTCAAAGTTGGTTTATCCTGACATAAGATAATACATATATCTTTACTGTACATGTTGTATTACGAAGGTATCTTATAAATAATTTGCAATACTGAATTTAACTAGAATAATGTAACGTTTGAGCTAAGTTCCTTGCGTCGAATCTGAAATATTTCAGAAGACCAAAAAAACGGACTTTTCGATAAAAACAGACCATCAGACAATATATAATTCTAACCATGTTGATTGTACAATGAGACGGTCTGGATTCTGCTATAAGGCAGGGCATAACTTTTAGTATTCATAATTGCAATAGACCGCAGCAGTTTTTTTACCAGTAAAATGGACAATGAATGTGATTTATTTCATATGAGATTTCCACTGATATTAAATTTAATTGTTGAACCTTGCAAGTTAGTGAAAACTTGTATTTCCATGTCTTTGTGAAGACTTTTGCTTCTTGAACATTCTTCTGTTTAGGCTCTGAATTTGCAATCCTGTGTAATTCTCATTCTATTGAATATGATATCTTTGACGATGCTGAGTCGGTATCTTTAAGACATTTATTGACATCCGTAATTTCCGTAATATCAAAAAGTAATTTGGGACTGTTTCACCGCCCATTAAGTATGACTAAACTCTTTCTGACAAAAATGACAAAGACAAGTCAAAAAAGATGAAAACATTCATTTGAAAAAAAACCCTGATAATTTGTTTGGCTTTCTCTATTTTGATTGTAATTTTATCCGCTTTGACGCGGTAACAGCCGAGTGTGTCGCAAAAGAAAAGCATGTTTACCCATACACTTCCTTTCACAGTCAATTATAATAACTAGTCATTAATTATGCATGTAAATGTACAAACGATAAAGTGACATGACGCGCAGACACGGAAAGCTTTGAAGATGCATTCATCGACAATAATAGGATAACCAGATGTAAACTAACAGACGTTTTCATGGACCAGATTTATACGCAATAAATACATGTTTCAATATGATATCAAATCGTTTACCAATTACCATGTTAATATTAATCTTTGGAAATGTATGCGTTTATTTTCAAAACAATGCTATCAGCATATTTAATTGCGAATGTAGGTAGGTCAAGTACAATTAAGTTAAAATGTTCGCACATAGTTATTTTTATAACTAACTTTAAATTAATTACGCACATTAAAAATTCGACATATGTGTTCCTTAATTTTATGAACCTTACCTACAAAGCCGAGTGTGGCAGATGACAGAAATGACAGACCCCCGATCAATTATACTTTCTTATATACAAGTTATTTTGGCAATATAACCCATATCCCCATTGTCGGAGTAATTCTTCATTATAGTTGCGTGTTTCTTTGAGTACACTGTTGCTAAAGCCGAGTTTTTTTAACCACTTGGTGGCGCCGTATGGCTATCTAATCAATGTTTCGTTTGTGTTTATCTGCCCTGCTAAAAAATGATAGACATCAGCTGTTAACCAAATTCAGCCTTACAGGAAAACTTACTTAGCACTGAATGTATATGTCACTCTTCGTTCATAGCGTAAAAACACAAATAAAAGCTCATTTAAATTTAAATGTCGAAGGTGGTTGATTGTATGACAACAATCAATAAAACGAAAACTTAATGTTCGATAATGTTTTATAAAGGCCCTTGATATATAAGAGTTGTGAAAAACTGAACAAAGTTTACCTGCTGCAATGAAGACCACTGCAAACACCACCTCCTTGCATAACGTTTGCATCTGTAAATTAAAGAGTGTTATAGTAACAGTTGGGTAAGGTTGCGAAAGCAAGACATCAACAGTGTGATTTGGACATCCAATACGTGCCAGATAAAGTGGATTTCTGGACACTTCCGGTTCCGGTTTGATAAAAACGTATTTCAAATCTGAGTTATTATTTTGGTGTTTATGAAGTGTTTTATGAGGAATAACCGGATATTGTTTGGATAAATTTAATAATTGTGAGTTGACAAACAGTTTTAAAAAGTTTCATAACTTTTAGTCAAACAAATATTGACTTAGTAGATATCTCTTTGTCTTCATTGTGTAATAGCAATTATATTGCGAGGTCATAGTTCAACATTATATGGTGAGCGATATTAATGCGCCGATCGGACAAATTTCGTCACGCTTGACTAGCCGCTTGATTGGACTGACGATATAATGAAGCGACCATATAACGGACCATATAACGGAATCTAGATAAATCTGTCTATCAACAAATGATCCCATAAAATTGACAGTGAAAAGCACCAATCGATGGGCAAACGCAAACATTTCCTAAGACGGACAAGTAGCTCCTCTGACAAGGAGGAACCCGTTTAAAGACACGAATCCGAGTGTGACGCTAACCTAAGTGTGAGCAGCTCCATATCTGCTGCACACGGTGTGTTGTTCGAGGACGTTGTAGCAACGGACGCGCACGCTGCGACAATAACCATGGCAACCGGATCTCAGTCGGACGACATCGCGGCCATCAAGGACTCATTGAAAGAAGTATCTTCTTCCATTCGAAAAATAGCAATCAAGAAGGACTGATACATATGCTTGATAGCAAGTGAGATAAACTAAAGCTTGATCTAACTGTTTCGATTGACGGGAAAATAACCTCCCTCCGAGATGACCTAGCTATGAGTATTAATAAAGAGAGCGAAAGAATTGATCAAGTTTTTACAACAATCCAGTCCCTACAGTCACGCATGGAGACCTTAGAATCTGGTTCGGGGAGGCCGCCGGCAAGTGATAGAGACACCGAAAGCACCGACACCACTGCATCTGGGTACCGGCGATCGGGCCTCGACGACCCGAATGTCTGTGTGACTGTGAGCGGAATCGTGCGACAGGACGGAGAGGATATTCTTACGAAAGCAAATGACATCATAAAGACCCTAGGTAACGACGTATTAACCAAAGTACAAATCACGGGAGCAACACGTTTACGGTCGTACATTCATGACCGCCCACCCCTGATAAAGATCAGCTTCCGGAATGTTGAAGAAAAGATCCTCGTATTACGCAACAAATCTTTACTTAAAGAAAAGGCTCCGTACAAGGAGGTCTACATCAATAGCAGTAAGTCTCATGCTGAACGGTTGATCGAACTAAATGCACGTACCCTACTAAGACAACTACCGCAAGGAAGCAACTTCCGAGTAGACGCCAACGGTCGCATTCGCCCACGGGAAAAAACAGATCGCCAGGATCAGCAACAGCGACAGCCTGAGACAGAAACCCGACGCGAGCCACAGGATAAGCACTAGGATCCCTCCCGCCCCATGGGGTCCATAACATAAGCACATCTTAACGTATGCGGATGGACCCAAAGTAATAGTGCACTACGGGAAAATATCATACGAGCGATAGACGCTGATATAACATCTATCTGTGAAACCCAGTTAAGTGATCAAAATGTGATAAAAATCAACGACTATATATGGTTTGGTTATAACAGGTCTGATATCCATATTAATGCTCCAAAGGCTTCCGGTGGAGTTGGCTTACTTGTAAAATCAAAACTGTGCGACTTATATGATATCCATATTGTTGAGAAGTCTTTTGATGGTATCATATGTGTTAAATTCTGTCACAAAATTACCGGTTCGGATTTTATTGTATTTACGTGTTATTTGCCTCCAGAAAACTCAAACAGTGGCCGTGATGCTCAATCTTTCTATGCTCATTTACTCACACAAATATATAGTCTCAGTAATTGTGATGCTATGTTCATTGCCGCTGATTTTAATGCTAGAATTGGAAACTTATCAGATATTTTGTATGAATGTGATATGATACCCACACGCACCATTATTGATAAGTCTATTAACCAACATGGTCATGAATTTGTTGACTTTTGAATGAAGCTAAATTTTGTTGTTTAAATGGTAGACTTAATACCGAACTTGATAATTTCACATCGATATGTCAAATAATGATGAGAAATTGGGTGAAATATTTGGGCTTTCTTTATGTACGAAATATTGACAAGTATATCAGTAGCGAGTATGCATTAACAACAAAGGGGTTACAATGCTGTTGACACAAGCCTTAGGCTGTATTTGCATTATTTATTATTTGTACCACAACGCTCATTAACGTGTGCATACTTGAATAGTGACTTCTCCAGATTGTAATTCAGCCAATTAGAAATAAACACACATAGAACACTGACCAATGGGATAGATAACTGAGTTTCACGGGGCAGATGTTAGAGGGAAACAAGGCAGTTAGCGTTTAGACTTGGAGGTGTACGGATAGAGAAAGATACGATCATGTAGCTATCAGACTGTATTTGTATAACCGAAAATATTAAGTATGTTAGACATTAAATTGGACTAGAAACTGATACATGGTGTTGTTGAATATTTTATCCTGTATTATGCAGAGAAATTAACATAAATAGAGAGGGACCGACTTGTCCCATGCGCGGCACGAGAAAATGGGAGTTAATGCAAAACTCGTCATCTTGGCAATTCGCGCATGACGAGATATCGAATGATAGGCTACATACCGGTAATTTAAGAGTAATGAACATTGTTAGTAACTATGTGTCGTCCATGAACTATGAACGATTACGTGACAGATATCCGGGAAAGGAAAGGCGGTGGTTGATTATATTTGTGTTCCACATGATATATATGACTCTTGCAAAATGCTATAAGTGTGAAAAGTGTAGAAAGTGCATATGTGTTGGATATATAGGACTCTACATCGTATGTATCAATCGCACAGGTTTTGACAATTTAATGACATTTACAGATTTTTCCACAATCAGAGTTATGGGCGGGGAATAGCGTAACAGGTGTTTGACAGGTGTATTACAAAGCAGTCACCATTATTGGTCACTCGTCACGCTTGACATATCGGATCGAATCGTCACGCTTGAAGGACTCGCTATAGCGATTTATTAAAGAGACATATTAACCGTTAATACGTGTTTTATCGGCTTATAACAATCGCTCCGTAGCAGCTCTATAAACAAAATGAAAAAACGGCAACACTCATCTACTGCAAGCGAAACGACAAATGCAGAAGCAAGTATACTGGACAGTACGGTATTTGAAAATGAAGATAATGCTGCAAAAAACACTCCCCTAAATAGTAACAAACAGAAAAAATCGAAACCGGATTCCAAGAAACAAAAAACAATGTCAACCTTTGTTAAAAGTGCATCAAACGAAACTAATATGACATCTGAGCAATGTATCGAAAAAAAATTAGAGGAAATAAATAATAAACTGTCCAAAGTTCTTACAAAAGAAGATTCTTCCTTCATTAGAGAAATTGTTAAGGAAACTGTCGAGCAAATAAAGGAGAAACTTCTTGGGACCGTTCTACGAAGACTCGAAATCCTAGAAGGAAGCGTTTTTGAGCAAAACGTGACATTGAAAAATTACAAAATGACGTCTTAGAAAAGAACAAACAAATTGAGGAACTTAAAAGCAAAAATGAAATGTTACACACTGAAAAAAGCACTTCCGCCATTCATAATGAATTCGAAAACAATACGGAACAATATAGTAGACGAAACAACATCAGAATGACTGGCGTTCTAGACGATCAAGAGCGGCAGTCATCAAGCACCGTAACACAGAAAATAGTATCGCTCGTAAACGAGCACCTAGGTATACCGATAACACCGAGTGACATAGACATCGCCCACCGATTAGGAAAATTTAAACCAACCGAAAACAGGCCTATTATTATAAAATTTGTGAGACGACAAACGAAAGTCGACATCTTACGAAAAGCTAAGCAATTCAAAGGCACCGGCATCTTCGTCAACGAAGACCTTACAAAACTTAACGCTGAAATCCTGGCATCAGTGCGACTTAAAGATAGTGTCAACGTCGAAAATTGCTGGTCCTTTGAGGGGAAAATCTACGCGCTTTTCAAAGGAAATCAACACGCCACACAAATAGCTTTCGCGGATTACAAAAACTGGTTATCAAAACCTTGGCCACGAAAGTCTTACTCCGAATCACTCAATACCTCCTCCCAGGCAAACTCTAGACGGTTAACAAGAAGAAAAAATTGACAGTTAAACCGATTTGTATTATATATTGATATCTAATGAATGTATAATTACACTGAATTTATGAAAAATTACTCTTTTTGCACTCTTTTTCTCGAACAGATTTTACGTTAATATTGAACGAAAATCAAGTGTAGTTTTTAAGCTGTTCTACTATACATATTGCGGTCGTCTTTTTGTGAAATAATAATAATATATTTTCTTCCATCTTTTATCAATTGCACATATGTTGTAGCTACGTCCTAGTTTTCCGTGCACTACTTATCAACGCAGTTACTCCCCTTGTAATCAGGCGTGTCAGTTAATCATCATCAAGTAATTCAGTATAATAAAATTTATGATAAACGCAATTCTGTTTCTGTAATAAACAAATAAAGCGTTGTTTACAATCTACCTTTTTTTCTCTATCCTGATATATAAAGTAAACATGGTCAAAACACAAAAATATACTTGTAAATATGTACATATTGGAATTATTTTTTTTATAAATACTTATCACAACCCTGTATGTATTGAGTATTGATTTAGGTGTTAATTTACTGGAAAATATACAGGATTCGCTGCCTTTTTGTTTCCCCTCTCACTGTAAAAACATGAGGCGGAAAAAATAAGTACCTTTCTATTTAATATGCATTATATTACATGTATATAGATTTATCATGCAAATTCCCGTGTAAAATTGTATTTTTTTTATATGTAATGATATCAAATTTAAGATATTTAAAATACAGCATTTAATACCATTTGCCACGATACTGCTTCTTTTTGTCTCAAGTGTATGCAGTTCCAAGTAAGCAAGAAAGAATTCTGTTCCTATTAAGTATGAAATGCATAACACATACATCCTGGTTAAATATGTTTGAAACAAAAAAAAATACACAATCCAAGCGGTACAATAGGGGGCGTTGTGGTTCACAAACGCAGCTCTTGTTTTAACTATTTTGGTATGCAGGCATTTAAAAACTGTATGTAAACAGCTCATACATAAAAAACATTAATGTTTTCCTATATCAGTAGTTAATTAATGTAACACACCCAATAAACGATAAATTAAATAACATACATGTTTGTAAAAACATATTGGATTATTTACTTCATTAATGCCATTACAACGTGTCAGAATTATTTTGGGATAGATGTCAAAACAAATTTTTAGATTTTTTAAGATACCTCAACTTTAATAAAAAGTAAACGTATACACAAGCTACGCTAAAAAAAGTACAATTACTATTTAAAGCTGTACTGACAGTTTTTAAACGCACGGTACATCAACCACAAATTATATACTCGTTCTAATATCTAGAGTAATAACCCGTTCACAGCTAACGGTTAAAACAAGTGGTAGGCAGGGAATATGCATTTTTTTTTATGTGAGGTTGATTGCTAACGGTTGATAATATAATGGGTTATTTGTATTGATCCGTTGGATGAATGCATTGTACGTCTGCTTATGAAAACACTTTGACAGCTGTTATGTTTTGCTTTTGTGTTGTTGAAATAGTCATATTTAAGTTGTGCAAACAATTTCTGTATTTTTATACTCTTCTTTATTGTGCGACTTTTTAGAAAATACAATATATTTGTATTGAAGTTTTTTGTGTTTTTTTATATTACCATTTATTATTATTGGGTGTACTAGGTTGCCACAATGTACTGGATTTTCTTTTTATAAATGAAATACAATTATGAACACATGCGTATGGTACAAGTGTCAGTACAAACCATGTTAACATATAAATAACGAAAACATTATAAATTAAATAATAAATATATTATAAATTATAAATAAATTAAATATTAAATAAATTATATGTGTACTACATAAAGTTCGAACAATCGTTACATGAACAAATGTATTTAATTGGTATTTAATTGTTACTAATAAATACCTTAATTGTATCTTAAGCGAATGCACTACTCAGGCTTTATGAATACATGAGAACTGTATATATGCACACATAGTTGTTGTTACGCCTTGTACGTGTTCTTACTTTAACTGCCGTGATTGTATACATGTGTACTGAATATATGTACACATTGTTGCTGTTACACCTTGTACGTATTCTTACTTTAATGCTGTTACACCTTGTACATGTTCTTACTTTAATGCTGCGATTGTATACATGAGTACTGTATATGTGCACACATTGTTGTTGTTAATTACTTTAATGCTGCGATTGTATACATGAGTACTGTATATGTGCACACATTGTTGTTGTTACGCCTTGTACGTATTATTACTTTGTAAGAACACATTTTTTTTGCGTTTGAAGATTATGTTTTATGTAGGTCTACAGTAGTCACGTCAAATTTAATAGTATACTGTGTAATACAATGCTAATAGATATATAAGTTTTTCATGAGCTGACAATATGCTATTGGTCGTTTTCATGCTATAATAAACACAGTCATACACAATTAAGAGCACACACACGCGCGCAGACACATACACGCTATACACTGCTATTTTTGTTAAATACATACACACATCCACTGAAAATATTTTTGTTACATACATAGACACTTCATTAAAAAAAGGCCATTACGGCTGTCTAAACTTTCGATTTTCGTGTTTTAGACTGCCATAGAGTGGCGTCTCTTAATACATACTAAACAGTTTAAAATTATATTCTAGTTTTGCTTGGTAAACCGTAGCGGCAATTTAGCGTGCACTAGATTGCCACAATGTACGGGAAATTTTTATGAATGAAATAAAATTATGAACACATGCATACACACACGAACTTATGTAGGTCTACAGTAGTCACGTTAAATTTAATAGTATACTGTGTAATGCAATGCTATTAGATATATAAGTTTTTCATGAGCTGACAATATGCTATTGGTCGTTTCATGCTATAATAAACACAGTCATACACAATTAAGAGCACACACACGCGCGCAGACACATACACGCTATACACTGCTATTTTTGTTAAATACATACACACATCCACTGAAAATATTATTGTTACATACATAGACACTTCATTAAAAAAAAGGCCATTACGGCTGTCTAAACTTTCGATTTTCGTGTTTTAGACTGCCATAGAGTGGCGTCTCTTAATACATACTAAACAGTTTAAAATTATATTATAGTTTTGCTTGGTAAACCGTAGCGGCAATTTAGCGTGCACTAGGTTGCCACAATGTACGGGAACTTTTTATGAATGAAATAAAATTATGAACACATGCATACACACACGAACATAATAAATACACTATGATTAATTCAATTATTAAAACTCCACATATGACTTAAAGGAAATAATTAAGTATTTTGTTTCTTTCAGTTGTTTGCATTAAATATTATCTTGAAATAGTGATTTATGATTATATTTACTGACTTGTATATGCTATTTTTATTTTTATTCAGTTCATTTTAGATGTCGAAAGGATACCCTAAAATGTTCACTTTAGTGAATATAGTCGTTTATTATTTTTCTCTTACTCTTGTGATTATTTTTTTTATTTCTTCATTTCTATGGAATATTCATCTTTTTGTTTCCATAATTTGTGTTTTCTTTTTTTCGTTGTTTGTATGTATGGATATCTTATCGTTTATAATAGAAAGCAACTGGACTTTAAAAAAAAATAAAGATCAACCGGACAAGCACACACACATTATCATTTACAACACCCTTCACCATTTTAAATGATTAAATTATGTACTTTAAATGTAAAAGGGCTAAACAATAAAGATAAACGCATAAAAATCTTCAAATGGTTAGACGAAAAAAAATATAGTATATGCCTAATACAGGAAAGTCACTTGACACATACTTTAGCACAAACCTTAAAAGATGAATGGGACGGAGAAATCTATCTCAGTGGACAACATACTAATAAACAAGGCATTGCCTTTCTGATAAAAAGTAACATAGGGATCACAGTTGATAACCTTAACGAAATAATAATTGGCAGACTAGCAAGTATAGATATAAAAATACATGAAACACAACTAACATTAATCAACGTTTACGGTCCTAACATAGATGACTCCACATTTTACGAAACATTACAATCCATTATAATTAATAACCAAGATAAAAATATTATAATCGGTGGTGATTTCAATACTGTCCTGAACCCAGTATTAGATAAAAAGAATGGAAACCTTTATACTCATCCTAAAAATAGAAATATTTTAAATAACATAATTGAAAACTACAATATGATAGATATCTGGCGTACAGTACACCCAAACGAAAGCAAATTCACCTGGCACTCAAACACAAAACCAACAATATTTTGTAGACTAGACTATTTTTTAATATCTGAATCTCTTTGCAACATTATTGACACATGTAACATAAAACCAGGATTTATGACTGATCACTCTCTAGTTGAACTTAAACTGCATAATATACAACCTGAAAGAGGCCCAGGATACTTTAAAATTAACAACAGCATCTTATTGGATACACAATATCAAACACAAATAAAACAGGAAATATTAAATACAGTTCAAAATAATAAAGATGCAAACCCAAACACCTTATGGGAAGTAATTAAAGGAAATATACGTAACACAACAATTAGATACACATCATTTAAACAAAAAGAAACACACAAACTTGAAACTGAAACCATCAAAACCATTGAAACACTTGAAAAACAATTGCATCAAACAAACACAAATGATACCACCGACATTGAAAATGAAATAACATTTAAAAAACAAATATTAGATGGAATCTATCATACACGTCTCAATGGAATAATACTAAGAGCGCGTGCACAGCATGTTGAACACAATGAAAAAAATACAAAATACTTCGCAAACATTGAAAAACGTAGAAGTGAACAAAAAACTATACACAAATTAGTAGTCAATGGCAAAGATATAACAAACATGACTCAAATACTAGAAGAACAACGTTTATTTTTCGAAACCCTCTATAAACGAAAACATGTTGAAAATAACACCCTTTTTAAAAATACACATCATGCTTTAAACGAAGAGGAAAAACAACTGTGCGACGGATTGCTTAATGAATATGAATGTGGATTAGCCCTAAAAGATATGCAAAATAACAAAAGCCCAGGATCTGATGGCATCACAATCGAATTTTATAAAATATTCTGGAATGATATAAAAACACATCTTATTAATTCACTAAACTATTCATTTAACAACGAAAACTTAACTACGCTACAAAAACAAGGTATTATATCACTTATTCCAAAACCTGGAAAAAACTTAGAATCCTTATCAAACTGGCGTCCGATTAGTTTACTAAACAATGATTATAAAATTGCAACTAAAAGTATAGCAAACAGAATAAAAAAAGTATTACCAGCAATCATTTCAAGATCTCAATCTGGTTTCATAAAGGGACGTTACATTGGTGAAAACGTTCGTCTTATCCAAGAATGCATAAACTATTTCAACAATTCAAATAATCCTGGTCTAATATTCTTTGCAGACTTCGAAAAGGCATTCGATTCGCTTGATCATTCATTTATGTTCTCTTGCTTAGAAAATATGAACTTTGGTGAAAGTCTCATTCAATGGGTCAAATTATTCTATACCGATATTAACAGTTTAATCATTAACAATGGCTTCTTTTCAAACAGTTTTAACATCGAACGAGGGGTTCGACAAGGATGTCCACTCTCATCATCGCTATTTATTATCTGCATCGAGTATCTATCACATCACATCCAATCAAATAAACACATAAAAGGCATATCACTAGAACCTGACGAAGAAATCAAACAGTCCCTATTTTCTGACGATGCAAATTATTTTTTAAACGACAATTACGATTCTTTCCATAACCTAATAGAATCGCTAACCCTTTACGGAATGACATCGGGTCTGAAACTAAACAAAAGTAAATGTACTGTGCTACGAGCAGGTAAATTAAAACAAAGTAATGTCCTATATAAAAAAGAAATGATATTTAATTGGACATCCGATGAAGCCACAACGTTAAGAATTACTTTCACAAATAATGAAAAAGATACAGTTCTTAAAAACATACTACCTAAATTACAGAATTTTAAAAACTGCTTAAAATCATGGCATCACCGTAAACTTACACTTATCGGAAAAAACACAGTATTGAAAACGTTTGCACTTCCTAAATTAATTTATGTATTACAGTCCTCCCAAATCCACCAAATGATATTATTAACGATATAAAATCAGCAATATTTAATTTCATATGGGACGGTAAGCCTGATAAAATAAAACGAACTCATTTAATTCAATCTGTAGAAAATGGAGGTATCCAATTAACGAACATTGACTCATTCTTGAATGCAATCAAATGCAGCTGGGTTAAAAGATACCTAGACAATGCCAATACAAGTAAATGGAAATTATTCTATCAGAAAATCCTAAAAAAATATGGTGACTCCTTACTCTTTGAATGTAACATCAGCAAATCTATCTTACATGAAATTGCAAACAAAACATATTTCTGTCTGATGTTCTATCAGCATGGTGTGATGTCACGCATAACCTAGAAACCCAAACAAGCAGTAAAACTATTCTATGGAACAATAAAGACATAACTTCAAACAATAAGACGTTTTTCTATAAAGATTGGTTTGAACGAAGCATTAAATATGTCGACCAATTATATGACTACAGAATTAAGGATTTCTACTCTTTTAATGATATATGCTACATATACGGAATACCTTCAAATAATTTTCTGAAGTACTACACATTAATCAAAAGCATACCCATACACATTAAATCTGAAATCAATACAAATAATACACCATGTACTCAAACAACATTCGTAGAAAATATACTTGGAAGAAAAAACAAAACAAATAAAATATTTTACACACTACAAATTAAAAACCCAACAGAAAACTCAAAAACCCAAAATAAATGGCAAGTCCTTTTCGGAGTACATGAACTTAATTGGAAACACATATTTACCATGCCATATAAAGCAACTATTGAAAGCACTCTGAGAAATTTTCAATATAAATACATACATAGAATTATAGCTACAAATAAATACCTCTTTAAATGCAAATTATCTAACTCAAATCTGTGTGACTTCTGCAGTGAAAACATCGAAACTATAGAACACCTGTTTTGGGAGTGCAAACACATCCAGCCTATTTGGAATCATTTAACATCTTTTCTTGAACAACAGCAACTAAACGTTAAATTATCTTTCTTAAATGTAAGTTTCGGAATTTACTCATTGAAATCAAAATATTGTAATAATATTGTGAATTTTATTCTTATAATGATGAAATTGTTCATCTTTAACATGAAGTTCAAAAAACAAGTACCAAATTTTAATTGTTTTATCCATAGTCTTAAACTTAAAGTCCAGATTGAGAAAGAAATAGCCCTCAGTAATGACACATTACAAAACTTTGAACAAAAATGGAATCGGATTAAATTCTCATGATGCTTGTCCACTTATATACATTTCACTCTAATGTAAGTTATCTTTCAAAAATATTTTTGTATGTTTTTTTTTTCAATCTTATAAGATCATTTTGAATATACAACGAAACACACAAGTCCAGTATGCTTTCTTCCGACTTTATACAACTCATCATTTTTCATAACAATTCTTCTATTATTTTTTTTTTCTCTTTAAAAAAAAAATACATATTAGCATATCTTGTATAACATGTCTGAACTTTATTGCTTTGTACAATCACTATGTTGTATATATTCATGTATACATTGTATGTATTATATTGAATATAAAAAAAAAAAAAAAAAAAAAAAAAAAAAAAAAAAAAATACTCTTGCAAAACATTTAATTTGCTGCCTATGCAATCAGTGGTTGATTTATTTCAATTGCACGGGTTAATCGGCGATGGGTCACGGCTCCCTGATCATTCTGTTTTGACAACGGAATATGCGACGGGCTATAATGATAATCGACCTACGACAGAGACGACCCCCAGCAAGGACCGTTATTACCTGAGAAAAATACCTTCTGATTTTATGACCGGTGACTTATCTCGGCGAGCGATTGCATATTTAATAACAATTATAGAAACCACTAGAGAAAATCAGACAAGTGTGGACTCTATCTATTGTGATCTGTGTTCGATTATCACAACCGAAATGCGCGCGAAACTGCCAGTAATAGGCTCTACGAAAAATACGCAAAAGCGGTTTAAACACAAAAAAACATATTGAGATGAAGCTCTTCAAAATCTATGGAATGCAATGAGAGACAAAGAAAATGCATTTTTAAAGTGCAAGGAGGGACGTAGCACGAAAACGAGGCTGAGAGTCGAATATATATTAGCTAGAAATAACTTCGATAAGTTACTTAAACAAAGTGAACGCTCATATAAACGTGCATTTGCATTTGAAATAGAAGATATGTCAACATCAAACCCGAATGAATTTTGGCGGAAAATAAAAAAGTTGGGACCGCGGAATTCAAAGACGATTCCTATTGAAATTGTAAATGAGAGTGGGTAAACTGTGCGAGACGAAAACTTGGTCTCTGAAAAGGCGAAAAGGGACTTTCATAATTTGTATAACTGTGATGACACTTCTGATTTCGATGAAATTGTGTATGACCGTGCAAAAGCACATAAACTGCTAATTGAAAATGATATGGAGGGCCCTTTATACGAGCCAAATCCTGTATTGAACTCCAATATTACGCTTGAGGAAATAATCGTTATCGTTAAAAAAGCAAAAACCGGATCGGCGGTGGGATTTGACGAAATACCGTACGATGTGATGAAAAACCCACTCATTCACCAGGCCCTTCAACACCTATTTCAATTGATTTTTAAATCGAGTAATAAAACTAATGATGTCATAACAAAATTCCGATCCATCAACGTCATAGTCGTTTTACCAATGCGTATCACTAGCAGTGCCGTACTGGCTGACTCATTTAATGATGTCATACAATACAACGGTAAATGTGTGAAATATGAACCCTAAACAGAGATAAACTGTCAAAAACCATAACTTCAATATTGCATTTTTAAAACAAAATTGCCGAAATAAACAGAATAATTGAAATTGACACCACGCATAGTCCAATAAAAGACTCAAGTGTATTAATTAATAACTTATTAATAAAAATATATTTTACTTACAATATTAATGGAAATATCATCCACAAAACTTACACATATGTAATCCGAATGGTTTATGATTGCGTGAACATTTTAGCGCCATATGTTACATGTATTTGAACAGTCAAAAGCATCATAGGTAACATTAATTATACAAATTAACGCAGTAAGTTGTAATAGTATTTCAATCAAAATTCGTCTGCATATGAAACAGTATTGAGTTAGTTGTTGTTATATCTTTCCCAGCCAGCCTGTTCAAGGCATTATTCAAGTCATTATTCATTCCTCAACGATGTCAAATCACATAGGCGTCGGAGCTGAGGCGGCAGGGGCGGCGACCGCCGCCCCAATATTTTTGGCAAAAATGAAAATTCGGCAAAGGCCTTTTTTTCATCTTGTTCATAGCCGTATATTTTAAAATATCTTTAGCACGAAGCAATGTAGTCACGCTTTCGCAGTTACGACACGTGTATTGTTGATTGTCAACAATCGCGCGCGGGTAATGTACGTGTCAATTATGTTGTTAATTGATCGGTCTCTTTTATTCCGATAAACCCTTCATTCTTGAGTTTTTTAAGAACAGAACAGAACAGAACAGAACAGATATTTTATTTGATTTGTACATAGTACATCATCATATACACATATTATTATATGATAATTTATAACATCACGTATATCAGTATAATATATAAACACGAATTAATGGACATTTCAATATAACATAACACAGCATGTAAAGAGGATGATCAGTTTTCGTTAACATTTGTAATTTCGTTTCTAATTTCCAAGCTTTCTTTAATATATTTTGCAAGTTTAATCAATACAGATTTGTTTTCAGTTTTCAATAGCTCAATAAATTTGAATATTGGTGGTCGTACATAATAATGTTTCTTAATATATTTCTTACGTATATTGCTAAAACAAGGGTATTCTTTTCCTACCGAATCTACCAGTTTGAACTCTTAAGGAATGTGCAGATAATCTTATTCTAGTGACAAAGAACCTTAAACTACTGGCAATACATTTAGATAAAGTTCATATGACAGAGAATCTTTACAATTTTGTAACAAATCTAATACACTACTATTTTCAACAGAGCTATGCCAGTCTTGTTTATAAGTATCGATCAATCTTTGTTTAAATATATGTGGAAATGTTTTGCAATCAAGATTATCACCATTTATAAAGCAATCAGCAAAGCCATATGTTTCTAACAATTGTTTAACATTTGATACCCAATTATTATAACCTTTTGAACAATCAGATATACTTTGTCGATAAATCGTTTTCTTAATAATATTATCAGTATTTAACAATTTACACCAATACTTTATTATCCTAATATATCGAGTAATACATAACGGGTACCTTCCTAAGTCACCATATACACCAGCGTTACAAGTACTCATTCTGAACTTTAAAACACTACAAAATTTGAGGTGTATACGCTCTATTTCTTTAGATTTAGTTGCGCCCCATACCTCGGCAGAATAATTCAATATTGAACCTATAAAGGAATCAAAGAGCTGGCATTGTAATTTGGGTTTAATATCATATTTTCTACAATTATACATAAGTAATTTCAATGCTTTTAATGATTTACCAATTAAATGCTCTTGATTCATAGCGAACTTGCCAGTGTAATTAAAACTTGTACCGAGATAGTTGAAGTTATCTACAGTTTCTAACAAGTTCCCATGGTAACTCCACTTCTCATTTGGAAGTACTCTGCCTCTTTTTCTAATGACCCTAACCTTGGTTTTTTGGGTCTTTACCTGAAGACCACAACAGTTACAATAATCATATAAAATATCTAAGCTATTTTGTAAGTCTTCTGGTGTTTTACCCAAAATTGCCATATCATCAGCAAATAACAATAATATTAACAACATATCCTCAAAATATAAACCTGAATCTAAATTACTTTGTAAATGTAGTTCTAGGTCTTCCACGATTAAAGAAAAAAGCAGAGGCGAAATTACCTCCCCTTGACGTAGTCCAACAGCATAGCTGAAAAAGTCTGAGTACGTATTACAACTGCGAACGCAAGACTTAATCTTTTCATACATATCCTTAACAATACGTAATAATTTACCTTGAATACCACATTTGTATAATTCAAGCCAAAGGCAATTTCTGTTAATACTATCAAAACAAGATTTTAAATCAATAAAACCAACATACAGACGCTTTTTATTATTTATATAGTGTTGTACTACTGAGTGAAGAATAAATATCGCATCAACAGTTGATTTCCCTTTTCTAAAACCGAATTGGGCATCAGATATGACATTATTATTTTCACAAAACGTTTCAATTCTTTTATTTAAAATAGTTATGAAAAGTTTAGAAAAACAACTAACTAGTGTTATTCCCCTGTAATTCTGTGCATTTTTTGTATCGCCTTTCTTATGTACAGGAACGATAACTCCTTCTATCCATTTGTCGGGAAAGAAACCAGACTCTTATATGGCATTAAATAAATCACACAGGTGAGCACACAAGATGTCTATACTTTCAGTAAAATACTCATTTAAAAGGAAGTCTGGCCCTACAGCTTTGCCTTTTTTGAGAGATTTAACAGCACATAAAACTTCATCAGCAGTAATAGGAATATTTAACTCATCAAAGGGGCAATCATCATTATCAAAATTATTTTCTTGGCAAAACACATTTGCTTCTGCATTATTACATACAAATACATCGTTACATAATGATGAGAAGTATTTACAAAAGTCATCTACAGAAACATCATTTCCAACAGATTTCTTATTCTTTTTAAAATAACTCCAAAATTGTTTCGGTTTACAAAACCTAAGTTTTTCCATTTCTAAGCATTTCTTTTTTAAGTAAGAATTCTTCTTTTTTTCGTACTAATAATTTGTATTCTTTTTTACATTAACAAAAATATTCTCTACTAACTTTCGTTTTACATGTATTATAAGCATACCGTGAATCTAAAAATATTGTTCTTAAATTTTTACATTCATTGTCGAACCAGTCTGCATCTTTCACATGAGATGTGTCGGAGAATGACGTATTGTCATTTTTGTGATATACTGTTTTAGAAAATAACGGATCCGCTACTCCCCGGATTATAAAGGTAAAACTATTCAGTGCATCATTTATAGACGACCGACTAGTGCTATCAATATTCCCTGTAATCCTATTAAAATCGGGCAATTTGGCGATCAGACTGGTTCGAAATGTATTTACATAATCACTATTCCAATTATATCTAACATGGGAGCTTTCATTCACTACAGGTGTAATATTATTACAAAGAAGAGAGAAACTTATTGGGGTATGATCGCTCCATTCATTTACAGAATGTATTGTAAAGTCACGTATACTTGAGAAGTTCGTGTCTTTTATGAGTAGGTAATCAATGACAGACGTTCCGTGCTGGGCGACATAAGTAAACGATCCAATATTAAAATCATTACCTAATCTACCGTTAGCTACTCGCAAATTGTTTGACCTACAAAGATCAAGCAGTTTTGTTCCATAAGTGTTACATTTTTTATCCATTGAAGCCCTTTCCATATTATAATCGGGAACATAATCAAATTCATCAAAACAATGGTTTATACTATCAAATACAACAAAATCTTTTTTATCACCTATTCTACTGTTGAAGTCGCCTATCAGATAGACAGAACCTTTACTTTCATAGTATGTAATGTCATATTCCAGGCATTCAAACAAGTCTATATTAACTGTATTGTAGGCTGGGGAATCATCGCCCCACAGATAAACACCGCATATATAGATATCATTGTCTAAATTGAAAAGCACTTTGTCTAATTTAATCCATATTAGAGTATCATGTCTATTTTTAATAATTGAAATACCATTGGAAAGTGCGTCTCTACAATACAGAGCAACTCCACCACTGGCTCGTCTTGATCTCCGATGCTGGAATTTTCTATATAAATTATGCACGGTATAGCCGGAAAGTTCAATATTACTGTCACTATAAGCCCATGTTTCGTAAAGAAAAATAATGTCGTGGTTTGATAAAATATTCACAAAGTCAGTATTGTCTCGTTTATTCCGAGTTAAACCATGCTAGTATCTTCAGGTCATCCCCGGTGAATTCCTAGTCTCGCACAGGTTTGCCGTTGATATAGAGAGTGTCGTACGATATCCAGAATGTCTTGCCATCGCGCCGGGCCTCTTTCATTTTCGGCAAGAGCTGCCTCCGTTTGTCGACAATGTCCTTAGGAAATTGCTCGTTCACAAAGTATGGTGTGCCATTCAGAGTTTTCCACTGTTTACGAACGAGTTCCTTTTCCTTATACAAAGTAAATTTCGCGACAATGTTACGATTTTTCCCGTCAACTTTGGAACCATACGGTGCACTCGCTCAAAAGACATTTGGTTAACTAGATCTTGTGTAATTTTCATTTTGTCGACCATGAATTCTCGTAGCTTATTTTCAGTGGCGTCTGGATTTTCAGTCGGGGCCTCAGGAATGTTTGTAAATACGAGATTACTACGCATAGACTGCGACTGTAGGTAGGTCAGGTCATTTTTTAGTTCATCCCTCTGTTTTTCAAGCGAAGATATTATACTGCTTGCTTGAGCTAATGCAAAATCTACACTTTCAGTTTTTTCTTCAATCAACCTTAACCTTTCGCTTGTTTTTTTGTCAATATCATGCAGGTACGCCCAAATTTTCTTCAAATCACCATTGACCCCTTCAACTTTCTTCTCAAGTTTATCAATTTCCTCGAATTTTTTATCCATCAAACAAATACGATCATCTATCCGCTTTAAATATACCACAATATCTGCATTGGATGGCTCTTTAGGATAGTTATTACTTGCTGCCATGTCACTTTTTTGGCGGGGGTGGGGTTGGCCATATTGCCAGGGTTTGTTTCAGGCGAAGATTCCTTACAAAACATGTCAGATAAATTCAACGTTTCAGCAAGCACATCATTGAACAGTACACTGTTTGTTTGACTTAAAACGTCACTTACGTTCAAAGAGTCCGCTGA
The DNA here is from genome assembly GCF_020536995.1 of Dreissena polymorpha. Taxonomy (NCBI): domain Eukaryota; kingdom Metazoa; phylum Mollusca; class Bivalvia; order Myida; family Dreissenidae; genus Dreissena; species Dreissena polymorpha. The sequence continues at coordinate 40,074,808 of NC_068368.1, read as the reverse complement.
ATTCAAATTAGTTAAACGGCCCGCCTTTTGTGATTGCCCATTGTTATCCCCTTCACTGCTTATTTTCCTTTTTTCTCTTCTATTTCGCTCATGTTTCCCCATGGAGATTTAATCAAATTATTTAACACCAGAGCTTAATTCACCAATTAAACTATCACACCGTTTCGCACTGCCGCATACATCCGAGCTACCTGATAAATGCTCACAAAATCCCACGTTTTCACCTGCTGATGTCTATCCACGAAAATATGTGAAATACCAGAAAAGGCGCACAAAAGTGTAAAAAAACGACACTTTCTATTTTTCAAAATGTCTCAAAAATCACAGATCTCCACTGGAATGGTTTAATCCTATCACTGTACGATTTATTTTACTAAAATTCCTTTTCTAAATGTCCCAAAACTTTAATAACTTTAGAGCAAAAATTTTCACGCCTTCACTCTATGATATACGCGATGGCCATTTAAACCTGTGAATCTTTAATTGTCGGTCTGATCTAAGCCCTTGTTTCTCTTCATTAATATTAAGGAAAGTATGACATGAAACAAATGTGCCGATATGACAACTTTCGAGCCGAAAATGAACCAATCAAAAACAGAAATCATTTTATACGGAACAAGACAACAATTATCTAAAATGTCCATATCAAGTGTGAGTGTTGGATGATGCATGGTTAGGTTAGTAGACCGTGTGAGAGATCTTGGTGTTACAATGACCAACACTCTTAACCTTGACCTTCACATCACGAAGAAGTGCCAAATTGCCAAAATGCAATTGCGTAATTTAAAAGCTATACGCAGGCATTTGACACAGAAGTTAGCGGAGGTGTTAGTGCATGGTCTTGTACACTCCCATATTGACTTTTGTAATGGTTTATTCACCGATCTACCAGCTTACCAAATTCAAAAGCTTCAGCGGACTCAAAACCATGCCGCAAAAGTGGTCCTGAATGCGTCATTTGATCAACCACTGAACTCTTGAAACAACTCCACTGGCTACCAGTAAAAGCTAGAATCATGTACAAAGTCCTGGTTGTGGTATTTCGTGTTGTCCATGGTTATGCTCCAGGTTACTTGCAAGAAAAGTTTGTCCCAGCAAACAGTCGGTATAGACTTCGATCACAAAGTGACTGTAATCTTGTTATTCCCAGGAGGCGAACTAAGATGGTGGATAGATCTTTAGCTGTTGTTGGCCCGAAGTGGTGGAACACTCTACCAAGCCACTTAAAAATCATTGATAATGTGCATTGGATGCTGACCATCTTCTTCCAGTTTGGACCCCTATTACTGCATTCCTGATGCTCATATCATTAGAGTCTCGTAAGGTCAACACGAGCCTTGCCTTACTAACTTTGTATTCCTCTACGATTGATGAGGGAGGGAGCTGCGACATTCCGGTTCTGTTGTAGAGTCCAATACTTGTCATACATAATGGAAGTCCGAACCATCGTCTCAGACTCTTGTTTATCATGGTTTCCAAGCTGTCAATCGTCGATATTGGGACCTCATACAACATTAGCGGCCACAAAAGACGGGGCAGGAGGCAATGCTGAAAAAGCCATGCTTTGAACTTCCCTGATAGGTCCGTTCCCTCTATCTTCGCAAGCTCATTCCTCAGTTGCTGCCTGATGCGCTCTGTGTTGTTTCTGCTATCACCCAGTGTGGTGTCAAACCATTTACCCAAGCACTTGACGGGGTTGTCAATAAGTGATGGTATATCCTCGCCCTGTACCCTGAGTGTTATCTTCTGCCAGACTTTGCCTCTTCTCAAGATAAGAAATCTTGACTTCCTTGGTTTGAAGGCCATTCTAGCCCATGGCACAACATCTTCAAGGGCTGATAGGATTATCGGGCTTGTATATGGGACTGTGTTGTGATGGTCAGATCATCCATACATCCCCTCTGTGGTGGAAGTCTGATATCCGTCTAAGTCTTCGGTCCCCTTGACTCCCTGTCTCCTGCTTTGATGATGAGATTCATAGCGGCGATGAACAGTACTACTAACACTGTGCAGCCGGTTACAATCCCCTTCTGAAGCTGTATCCAGGATGTTGTAATGTTCTTTGTTGTGAAGCGCATATTGATGTTTCTGTAGTAGCTTCTGAGAATGCTCTGAATATGTTCTGGTACATGGTGGTGTTACAGAGCAAACTCTATTACCTGATGGGGTACCGTGCCATACGTATTTGCTAGATCCAGCCATACAACTGTGAGATCTGTCTTGTTGATCTTAGCTTCCCTGATTAACTGGCTGATAGCGCATGTGTGTTCAATGCAGCCAGAAAATCCTGGAACACCTCCCTTCTGTGCTGACGTGTCAATGTTACCATTACTGGTCATGAATGTTGTAAGACGCCTGGCAACCACTGACATGAAGATCTTTCCCTCAACGTTCAACAATGATATTGTCCGGAACTGTCCAATATCCTTGGAAACCTCCTTCTTTGGGACGAAGATGCCTTCTGCTCGCTGCCACTCCACATGCACGTCTCCTTTACGCCAGACCACCTTCAATAGTTTCCACAGCCGTCTCAGCAGTTTGGGGCATGACTTGTACACATTGCAAGGTATTCCATTTGGGCCTGGTGCTGACTTTGATCTAGCCTTCTTGATCATTTCTTGGACCTCCTTGAAGGTTGATTCTCCCTCAGTAAATGCAACAGTGGGCATGTGTACTTGAGCTAGGCGTTCATGTCCCTCAATCTGCATATGTCTCGCGTGATCAGAGTGCATGTTCTTCAGATGCTCTTCAACCTCCTTTTTTTAACAATTCAGCTGTCCCGCTTTCTTCTCTTCAAGAACTTCCTTGCTAAAACCATAGAGATTGGAAAGAAATCGTGATCTTTGTCTGGCCTTTTCCGTCCTGGCTTTCCGTATCCTTTCCGCTTTCCTCATGTCTTGAAGTCTGCGTCTGGTGTGGTCTCGTAGTTCCTGTAGATCGATTTGCCTGTCTGTACTGGTTCCCCAAGTTGCGAAGGTCCTTCCTCAGCTTCTCTATTTCTATCTGCCGTCTGTTCTTGGCGACTGTAGTCTGCTTCCTTTCCAATGGTGTCACCCCAAATCTTTCCTTCCCGACTGCATATACCAATCTACACATACTCCTCAGTTTCCTCTCTACCGTTTCAGGAAACACCTGTTCCACGATGCCATCTACATCTACATCCTCATCAAACTCCTTTCACTGTTTGTCGTTCATAGCTGGCCATTTGATGCGCTCTAGTCTGTCGTCTTACGACTGCCCTGGCTTGTAGGCTCATCCACCTGTTCCACCTCAGATTCGTGGAGATCCTCAGCACTGTGGTGTTCTTCCTGGCTGCGGTCCTCCTGTGTCTCACCAGACAAGTCTGTGCACTGCTCCCCTTCCTAGACCGTTGGTTCTTGAGACCCTTGGCGTTCTTACAGATTTTCCCGCAAACACACTGAGCCGTCTCTGTATAGGGCTCACCTGTCAATGTCCGTTGTACTAGCCGTGTCGATTCCGTTATGTCCGCCCTATTGGATCTCTCTTTCACCCCCTCTCGGAAGAACCTGGGGGTATCTTTCTTTATTTTCTAATTGGAGGGTGTCTCTTGTAAATCGAAACCGCTTGTAAAGTTCTACATCCCTGTATATCTCTAGCGGATTTGTGCGATCTAAAATACTCTCTCCACTCGTAAGCGCCGATTATTTTGACACCGACGTAGATGTCTATGGGCAGCGGCCATTTTAGTTTAGCTACGTGCCTAGAACGTGACGTCGAGACTACACGTACGTAACTTTACAAATAGTAGACTCAGAATTATAGACTCAGGCGTATGAATATGAGTCTAAAACTGGGATGAATTACGTTTCATGAATTAACTTTTGTAAACTAAGTCTGAGTCTGAAACTAAGCGTAAGTCAAAAAAATAGACTTACAGATATTGGTGAATACGGTTCCAGGAATTTTGTTAGTAAGCGAGCCTTTGGCGAGCTTACTAACGAATTTTCTGGACGAGTTTAATGAAATATGGTATGATATGACAACGTGTGTCAGATCTTTTTTTATCACATGCTTTTAAATGAGCAAATTAAATAAATATTTACGTAAACATGATGATAAATCCCGGATGTTGTTTACATTTCGTGACGTCATTTGACGTTGCATCGTCGTTTCAGCAAAATAACAAAATGCAATTGGTCAAGCCAACGACGGTTGTCGATCAATGGCTTCTGAATATGGAATTAGAAATTAAAATTAAAAGGAAAAGACACAGAAAGAACTGAGGATAATACAGTTTACTAGGGCTGTAACAAATACACTAGGTGACGAATACAATATGTATCCCGAATGCAGGGTGGCGAACACAAATATTTATTCGCGAATATGAATTTCAATGAACAAAAGTAATACTGTCAACTTGACATGACATTATATAGTATGAAACTATGAGTATTTGTCAATTTGATTAATTGAGTATCATAGCATACTAAAAATATGAAATATAACACTTTGAAATAACAAAAAACTGACTAGAACTGCTTAAACTTTGAACACAGTTTTGAAAACATGACTAGTACCAATTAAATCCTTGACATTTGTTGTTATGGATCTTGTGCTGTTTTAAGACCATGCGTTGTTTCACAATCAGGTCCGAATATTGTGAAAAGGATTGTATCTATGTTAATGACGTATTGAAGGATTTATGAGAACCATAGATACATATATAGGTTTAATTAGAATGTTATTTTTTATTTTTATTGTCAATTTATATTCCTTTCATTTGATTACATTTCTTAATTTTAATCGCTGGTATCTATGTCAGTGATTTCTCTAATAATTCACTTTTTATATATATTAATTGACTTTTTGTTTAATTTTTCGTTGTGGCTTGAATAAAAAAGGTATTGACTCTACTTTTCATTCAAGGGACTGTCAACCGCGACGACATGAAAAGAAAAGTTGTACAATACCGTAATTTGTTTTACAATTATTCGTTTATATTGATTAAAATATCACGACTGGTATATTACATTACTTGAAAAAAGTTGTTAAGTTTTCATATTTTCAGTATATTCGGTAATAAATTTTACTGGGTATGTCTACCAGGTAACTACCAGTTAACTATAAATAACGCCAGTAGATTGATCATCATTGTCACGTGGTAAACCCAATAATGCATATTGTGCATGCGTAGTGAATTGTATATATTATATATAGAAAATGACCTATCTACTTGCGTTATTTATAGTGTGTATATCGTTATGTTACCTATTTTCGTGATATTTTTTCGTAAAAATATTAACTTTGTTCAAGTAATGTAATATACCAGTTGTTATATTTTAATCAATAAAAACTAATAATTGTAAAAAAATACGGTATTTTAGAACATTTCTTTTTTCGTCATTCGTGGTTGACAGTCCCTTTAAGAGTGCCTCTATGAAAAGTTGAGTATTTAAGACAAACTGTGTTTTACTATCAATATCATTTAACGTGTCTAAGTTTTATTTAGGAGGACTATGTTGCCGTTCATAGAGAATACTAGGTTAGCGTTGAATACAGAGAAGTTTATGTTGCGAGGCTTAGAACGCAGGGAGCACGAGCCTTGGCGAGCGCTTTCGGTGTTCGAGTCGAGCAACATAAACTGCTTTGTATTCAACGCTTATCCTATAATTCTATTTATCCCATTTTTTTTTTCAAATTTCAACGTGACATTTAACATAAATAGATCTTATAACCTTAACAATACTTTTAATTCAGTCTTAAAAGCGCGTAAAATCTAACGAATGTAATTATGCGTAGTGATATAAATGTATTTGTTCTGGTACGCAAAATAGTCTTTAAAAAATTCACACAAAAACTGTAAAACAAGTAAAAATATCACCATATGCCTCGATTCAATTTTACGCAGAATGCGAATAGTAACACATTACGACCGCAAAAATAAGATTTTACTTTACTATAATTCATTTTATTTTCGAAAGAAAATTATCAAAATCCAATATGGCGGCGATTGCTCCTGGCAAAATAATTTCGATGTTAACATACATGTACACCATCGACGACCTTGACAATGTCGACGAGTAAACAGACAATTGCAGCGACTGACACTTTATTTGACTTAATATACAGGGCAATACGTTTTCCTACCTCGGACGACGAATTTAAGGACGCGCAGAACGTGTTTTTTATATAATGTTATGGGTATGCCGTGTGTGACCCGATGCATCAATGGCGCCCATGTTAATATCATTTCCCCGAGAACAGGGAACGACAAAAGTACAAACAAAAACCAAACACATATTTCGCTCATCTCATTCATAAATCTGAGGCTGGCGATAAACAAACGGGAGTCCGGGTGAGAATAACGCACTAGTATAAGGTTACGCTTGTTTATATTCACAGGTCTCAATTAATAATACGTTGACCACGTGTTAAACAATTATTACACGGATACGATAGACAACATAAAAATGTTTCATTATCGCTGAAACTGAATATTAAAAAACATTTCAATATAACAAGAATATTCTCTAAAAAATGTAGTCTTGCTGTTTTGAAATAAGGTTTGGAATTTTGGTTTCTTAACAACTTAATTCAAAACAAAAGTTTAATTATAGTGTTTTTACTTGTTATTCGCATATTTACCGCATTATAATGTGTGTTATAATAGGCAAACCATACATTAGTAAAATTCAATCTGCCTTCGCACATAGAATGAATGGGTCAATTAGGTGCTGCGTTTCCTTTGCTTACTTCAGTTAGAGGCCAATTCTTTACGTAATAGCAATCACAAGGCCCCGGCTTCAAAGGAATTGCGGAGCGTTCTTACATAATAAAAGTCGTAGTGCATGGTATATGCGTTTAGCGTCCTATTTCGTCACGTGGTTCTTTTTCGCGGGTGTTTTGGCATTCATGATATGAGGCTACTAATAGATGCGCCTGTCGTTAAACAAAGGAAAGCCCACGGGGATAACAACGCAATAGGTAACGCTCTCACATACAACTCAATGACGTAGTACAGGTCGTAAATTGAGGCTGTTAATAGATTCGGGAAAAAGTTGACGCTTATTTATATTCTTAATTCATAAAACGTTGAACATAAGTTCAACAATAACTTCATCGATACGATAGACAAAAACAAAAAAATGTTTCATAATCGCTAAACCCGAATATAACAAACAATTTATAAGAATAATACGAATGACCTGTTTCGTAACCTCGTTCATGCTACTACAGCGGGTATTTCTGGAAAACGTTCTTTGGTTCTCAACAGATAGCGGCAATCTTTTGTAGTTACGGGTGCTAGCAACGCAATAGTAGAAGGTTAGTAGAAGGTTTAGCTTGTTTATATTCACAGTTCTCAATACATAGACATTTGGATATGAGTTCATCAATTACCACAGGCATACTATAGGCAACCACGAAAATGCTTTATAATCGCTAAAACCGAAAACAACTAAATATATTATATTAAATATATTTATAACAATAAATATATTTTAAAAATGTAGTCGGCGTATACGCTGACTTTGAAATAACGTTTGCAATTTACTTTTCTAATAAATAAATACAATTAAACAAAAGTTAAACTATTGTGTTGTGTGTTTTCACTTGTAAGTTGCATATTCACCGCATGAAATGTGTGTTAGCATTGTCAAATCACACATAAGTGTGAGTAGATAAAAAATATACTACGGGAGAGCACTTCATATGTGTCCTCATATGCCTTGTTATGAGTATCTTTCTTCACTATTCTGCGAGATGGATTGTAACGCGTAATTGTTACAGGACCACAATTTGTGTCGTTTGAGCATACAAAGAGTAGTCCGGAATTCCTTACACTGAACAGTGCTACATCCTTTGAATTGAGCACATACGCAGTGATTTAGCAAAAATTCAGAGGTTGTATCTCGAATCAGCTTATTAAATATTCGAAAATATTCATGCGTGTCTGTTGGCGTTATGTAAAAGTCACTAAGATTAAAACTGAGTAAAACAGCTACGCCTAAAAGCGCATTAGTGTTCTATACCTATGTTTATGTCAGCGTTGTTGACATCGTGTGAACTTCTCGGGTAACAAGAAAAGCATCAACAGCAATGTTTATATACTTTTATTCCTCCATATACAAGTTACGAAGATTATTGTATATTTTGAATTTGTATATGGTGTCAAAAATTAAAAAGTTTTGTACACGGAACTTTCATCATGAATTTATATTCTTAGTGAGATAGTTATTTGATATTAGAAAAAATATTCCTTTAATATGATGGTGACTGCAAATTTTCTTTATATTAAGTTCTCGTTACCATTTTCATACTTTTTATGCTTTCAGAACGTTCAAAAAGCATGCTGTTTTTATTTTGTCTAAGTTATTTCTATGAAATAATAAGGATGATAAAAAGTGCACACAAAACTCGACCCATGCGCTATGACACACACTTTATAAAGTTGAATGGCGTGTGTTCATTTTAAACTTGCGATTGATTTTGAAAAATGAATTGCGTGTTAAATTATGCAATAGCGAACATCTTCAGTGCCTTCAGCGCTTTGATTATACCGACAGTGACGGTATAACACCTCATGAAATAAACTAGCCTGTAGCCCGCCTTGTTGAATATACCTGTCGCGTGTACGGACTGCTTTTTATTCTACCACTAACTGATTTTTTCATAACAAATCTCTAGAGTCTAGATTTTTCATAACAAATCTCTAGAGTCTAGAAAAACCTAGCTTTAAAATTATACGACCTTCAATCTTTAGATCAAGTCAAGGGACATAACTTTTCGCCATCCGTATAATGAATCAGCTGATTGATGATGTCATTAAATGACATACTTATTGCGTCATTTTCCAAAAATATGTGATGTCATCTTTTGGTGTACACGACACTAGCATGCAATATCTGGGCATAAAACATTGAAGACGCGCATTTTTTTTCGTGTAAATTTATCCTGGATGTAATTATGAAAAAGTGCATATTCTATAGACTACTTACCTCGGATGGAACAGGTAAGACGAAAGATTTAGATCTACATGTAGATCTAGCTTATTCGTGTTATTGATGTTCAGAAAATGCGTGCCTATTTGGATGTGAAATTGTATGTGTAGAACATATTGATGGGTGTGTATTTTGGTTCAGTAGTCTATTCGAATTGTTTTGCTTTTGGATTTAAGGTAACGTAAGGGTATTTTCTTTGATGAATAAACCCTGTCTTTGATATTTTATCAAAAAAAGTATATTCAGTAAGAATAACCCGTTTGCAGCAAGAGTTTCAAAGTTTAATAGAATTATGACGGATTATCTTGTGTTGGGTCACAAAACTAAAGGATGTGAAGGGTAGATCTAGACGCCATAAAAATCTGCAGCATCCATGAAACAATAAGGCGAGTATAGTTTTTTTGATAATTGATGTTTAGAACGACTCTGTGTGTAAATCTACATGTACATGTTTGTTGACCTCGACATCATTTTGCCAGGAGCAATCGCCGCCATATTGGATTTTGATAATTTTCTTTGAAATTACAATGAATTATATTAAAGTAAAATCTTATTTAGGCGGTCGTAATGTGTTACAATTTGCATGCTGCGTAAAATTGAATCGAGGCATATGGTGATATATTTTCTCGTTTAATAGTTTTTGTGTGAAATTTTTTAAGATTATTTTGCGTACCAGAACAAATACATTATATACCACTACGCATGGTTACATTCGTAGATTTTAAGCGCTTTTAAGAATGAATTAAAATAATTGTAAAGGTTATTAGATCTTTTTATGTTAAATGTCACGTTGAAAAAAATCATGGGATTAATAGAATAATAGGATTAGCGTTGAATACAGAGAAGTTTATGTTGCTCGACTCGAACACCGAAAGCGCTCGCCAAAGCTCGCGCTCCCGGCGTTCTAAGCCTCGCAACATAAACTTCTCTGTATTCAACGCTAACCTTGAATTCTCTATATATTGATATTTTCGGGTTTCCGGGGGTAGCAATTAGTTATAAAATTTCCACAAACCTTTTACGTGTATATTTTTATAAAATTTTATATCAATGAACATAATATTATGATTTGATCCGTTTGCTTGTTTGTATTTGAGCATTAAATAAATATTCAATCAATAATTTGTAATATGTAAAAGGTTCAGACGGCCCTGTTGCCATTGTTTAATACTTCTCTTCGTGTATATTTTTTTCTAACCGTTAACGGTTAGATCAAAGTGTCCTTTTTATGTCATATATGCTATTGATGCCTTTAACAATGAATATAGCATATATATATATAAAATCTTTAAAAGTAAAATATTATCTTTTATATTCAGTTAAATAAATCTGCAAATTAATAAAATAGTATCCATAGTTAAAATATTTTATCAAATACTGATTTAAATTACTCTTTAAAGTAATACATTTATATGAAAATAGTATATACATGTATAAATAATAGGAGGTAACAACATCTAAAACATATGATACACGTTTAAATAAGTTTTTTCTTTCGCAAATAAAAATACTTAACAAGTTCACTCATATAAATTGATAAGGTAACATTAACATTGCTATATTCTTTGTGTTCCAATTAAAAACTGTAGTAGTAAAATAAATATGTACTTCTTGAATGTAAACTTAACCCGGACTTTACCTAAAATGCACACAATAACCTGACTTATCTTAATACACATTGGGACATCATTCTGCTAAATTGCTGATCACAATTACGGGCTTTGGTCAGTTATCCCCCATGTTTATGCCAATATCATGTGTAAGACTTAATTAGCTTGTCATAGTAATTGGCCGTTTTCAGTGACCTTGCTTAATAACCCGAAGATATGTGTAGCAGTCCCTATCAATCACAACTCCACAGGTCTCAGCGAGGTAATTGATAAGGATGGTACAGATTATTATTATTATCATTATTATTATTATTATTAATATTATTACTATTGCGATCGTTGGTCCTAAAGGCTGAAACATATGTATATGGACACTTTGATTTCTTAAAACGTTTTGAACCGATCTGTACATTAATAAAGATATTTCAACTGAATGCCTATTTTGTTATTGTGAAGCGCAATCGCATATGTTCATAATGTTTGCGCTATATAAACGCTTAAACGCCAGTGGTTGATCTATCCCACGCACTATAACACCAGCGGTTGATCTATCCCACGCATTATAACACCAGTGATTCATATATCCCAAGCACTACTACACCAGTGATTGATCGTTCCCACGCACTACAACACCAGTGATTGATCTATTCCATGCACTATACCACCAATAATTGGTTTATACCATGCACTATAACACCAGCGGTTGATATATCCCACGCGCTATAACACAAATGGCTGATTTCTATCCCACGCATTATAACTCAGTGATTGATCTATCCCACGCACTATAACACCACTCATTGATCTATCCAACGCACTATTACAGTAGTGGTTGACCTATCCCGCACACTATAACACCAGAGCTTGATCTAGCCAACCCACTATATCAGTAGTGGTTCACCTATCCCACGCACTATAACACCAGTGATTGATCTAGCCAATGCACTATAACAGTAGTGGTTGATCTATCCCACGCACTATAACACCAGTGATTGATCTAACCCACGCACTATAACAACAGTGGTTGATCTATCTCACGCACTATAACACCAGTGATTGATCTATCCCATGCACTATAACACCAGTTGTTGATCTATCCCACGCACTATAACACCAGTGATTGATCTATCCCACGCACTATAACACCAGTGGTTGATCTATCCCACGTACTATAACACCATTGGTTGATCTATCCCACGTACTATAACACCAGTGGTTGATCTATCCCTCGTACTATTACACCATTAGTTGATCTATCCCACGTACTATAACACCATTGGTCGATCTATCCCACGTACTATAACACCATTGGTTGATCTATCTCACGTAGTATAACACCAGTGGTTGATCTATCCCACGTACTATAACACCAGTGGTTGATCTATCCCACGTACTATAACACCAGTGGTTGAGCTATCCCACGGACTATAACACCAATGGTTGAAAAATCCATATCACTATAACAACGGGATTTTGATCTATCCGTCGCACTATTTCGATCTTTGAGATTAGTGAGTTCAAACCCCATAAACTAATGAGCTAAGGTTTGCGAAAAGATTATTTTAATTCAGCGTCGCTCACGGTAAACGGGGTTAAATGCATGTGCGTAAAGTGAATTCGCCAATAAGCATGTGCAGCCTGTAAAGGTTATGAGGGACGACAATTTTCGCTTAAATGGTACTGTTCGTTTCAAGGAAGTCTCCTCTTGCCAAAAATCCAATTTTTGCAGAAAGTGTCGTCCCTGATTAGCGTTTGCAGTCTGCACATGCTTATCCGGGATGACTCTTTAAACACATGCATTAAGCCCCGTTTCCACAGACTCCTGCTCATAATTATAACATACAAGTCCACTTAATGTTAATGGCATTACGTTTTAAATACAGGAAATCAGAAAAGCCATTCCTTTTGAATTCGAATGGTCGTTTTCAGATACGGAAAATAGATGCATAGTGGCTAGATATAGAGAATAATAGGTTAGTGTTGATTATAGATCAGGTTTATCATGCGAGGCTTAGAAAACAAAAAGCACGAGCCTTGAGCATGATAAACCTGATCTATAATCAACACTAACCTATTATTCTATTTATCCCACTTTTTTATTCAGTAAACCTTTTTATTTTAACAAAATTAGTTTTCATGAGTGTTTGTCGTACTTTGATAATGACTGAAGTGTAACCAAGGTCAGTGTATTACTCCGCGTTCCCAAAAACACCGCTGATCAAATTGTCATTTAAAAAAATCAGAATATCGTTCTGTGACAAAGAGTCGTGCGTTACTTATAACAATTTTATTCATATTGAATTGCAAATCTAAAAGTTTTATAACATTAATATAACATTTAGTTGTTATATACAAGGACCTACATTTGTATACAACGTAGTCTAACACCACACACAATTCACTTTCGATGTTCAAACTATCAACTAGAACACGAGGTGCAAATCATTTGCTTCTTTGTTGTATTATGTGGTTATTTCGTGACGAAATAACAATAACAACTTGGATTTAATCTAATTATTCACATTAAAATTTTGAATGTGGAAAGTAGCACCAAAGAATTGTGAGGCAAAGTTGTTCGAACGAGAGAAAGACATTTGCTGGTGAAGTGACTGGGTGGGACGAACATCAAGATCAAATTGTTCAACGGTAGACAGTGGTTGTGTAGGCTGCATTTCGACCATAGTTTCAGTGCATGAAGGTGAACAAGAGGAAGCTGTTTGGTTGTTACATTTACTGGACTTAGCAAGAATGTTGGAACACTTTTGCTGCTGTTCAACAGATATGATGGAATAATTGGTTATGGACTGGACATTTTTGTGCCCTGTTATGGCCATGATTTCAGTGGGTGGAATGTTTGCATTTCGAAGTTTTTGGACCAGGAATTTGCGAACTGAGTGGTTGGTTATTCTCTTGTGCTAAGGAAAGCCGGCGTCTTTTGCCATGGCCTTCAGCATCTGACCCAGCTTGTTGACACCCAATTGTTGACGCAAGAACCACTGGGATGCAGTGTCAATTGTGCATGTTGCCAGGTAGAAAGGGTGCTGATCTGAAGAAAAATCAGATGGACGCATATTCGAGTACAGCTTGTAAATTAACACGGGATTTCTTGGTCCAGAAGTGCCGAACATCTTGGGAGACACTTTTCTTATGTCAGCGATGTTCTCTCCTGTGCGCGTTTTCGTTTGCCGCTCGTTCAACTCGAGATACTCGACACCATTCGAGTCTACACGGAGGCGGACGTCTCCCCACCGAACAAAATACAAAAATCTTAATTTAATGTCAGATATGAACAATAATAAAATACAGCATTTAAGTTGAAGCGGATGTACTTTGTGAATGGGGTGAAAAAATAATGAGAAAAAATTTATACATATTTTGTGTGTTTGTGTGTTAAAAATGTTTCTTACCGCAAATTGTACTGCTCCGTTGTTCCTCGCAAGCCAAAATGAAGGCAGTTGTTCAACCAGATTGTATTTAACAAGGCCTTCGGAGACTCGGTGCCAAGAATCCCCTTCACCCAGAGCAGATCGATGTCACTCAGCGGATGGGCCTCCCTAGGACGGTTTCCCATACCCTAAATTGGTGATTTATATTTATTATACTGTTTCATTTAACTTTTCGACTATATTTTTAATTAAAATTAATTTTTTTAGTATTCTATCTTTCGTAGGCTTACAGTATTACTTTTAATGTGACTTTTCGACTTTTATTTATTAACTGCAACTTTATGTCGACAGGGTATTAGTTTCGTACAGACTACACTTGGGATTTTTTCCCAATTTTGTCATAAATGATATGTTTTCTGTTGAATATGTTATTTTGCCAAATTTCCTTATAGTTATAACCGTTCATCTCAATTTTACCTGTTTCTTAAGACTTTTTTTCTTTGCATTGTAGGTGTCCCTTGTGAGTGCAAATTGGGCTCAAGTCCCTGTCATAACTGAACATCCATAGCGATGTCGTTTCAGGTACCTATCAACACTAGCAATGATGCCACGGAGGGAGCTTGGTTAAACATCTGTGCCATTTGACTTTTTAAGGGACAGCTGGAAAGTGGCCAAATACTCATCAAGAAGAGTTGGTTCTATGTGGTGGATTTCTTTTGATTCAGCTTTTGACATAAGAAACCTTTTAAATTTGTTTATGTCAGACAAGGTCTTCGCTACAGTCTTTTTATTTTCATTTTGGACAATGAAATCACCAACATCAGTAAGGTTAACATCTAAGAACGCTTTATTGTCATGCAGATCTTAAGTTGGGGGGAAGACATTGCTAGTGGGTGGTGCGTTACTACTGGGGCTGGTTTCATTCTCAATGGTCAATTCAATTTCATTTGTGAACAAAATAGATGGATCAAACCCATATTGTTCCTGGAACTGGCTTAGTGTTAATTCCATTTCAGTTGCTTGTTGCTCATGTTCATTATTTAATTCATCCCAAGTTAATGAGAAATTGACTTTGTCACATTCGTCAGACATTTTGAGGGGTTTACAATTTCGCAGACGATTGTGTTCTATAGTCAAAGGGGAGCAACTCGAACTGACTCCGTCAAAGGGGAGCAACAACAACAGAACCTATTTGCAACATAGTGTTAAATTTACCTAATACTAGAAGTTAAGTGACAATAAATGACAACAAACACGTTTTTTCTACTTGTATTTGTTTTAATGTCATTAAGATTGACAAACATTTGATATTGTTTTTATTATTGATGCCCTTGGCAAATACAGGTGACGAGGTGCGTGGGAAAAAGTACTCCTGGTTCGGCAGTTGATGACGTCATTTCGTGCCATTGATTATAGCCTTGCCGTTGATTATAGATGAAATTTAATAAACGGGGCTTTAATCAACCGAATTCGCTGTAAATGTGGGATAAAATACTGTTTGAAAATCGCGGACAGTCCATTTTTTTAGTCACATTCGTAGTTACAGCATAAGTTGAACTGTTGAATACTAAGCCGCACGTGAAGTCCATCTTAAATATGGAAGTCTCTATCCTTTGAAATATGTAACAAATACGGACGCAAGGTGAAGTAAAAATTCGGGTTTAACAGACTGTCTAACGTTGGTTTATTGCGTCTGTTTAACGTTGTTGTTTTGCGTCTGTTTAACGTTGTTGT
This sequence comes from Dreissena polymorpha, assembly GCF_020536995.1. Taxonomy (NCBI): domain Eukaryota; kingdom Metazoa; phylum Mollusca; class Bivalvia; order Myida; family Dreissenidae; genus Dreissena; species Dreissena polymorpha. The sequence continues at coordinate 40,059,118 of NC_068368.1, read as the reverse complement.
TTTGCGTCTGTTTAACGTTGTTGTTTTGCGTCTGTTTAACGTTGCTGTATTCCGTCTGTTTAACCTTGTTGTATTGCGTCTGTTTAACGTTGGCTGTATTGCCGTTCTAGAATTCCTTCTAAATGGCTATAAATTACTGACATAATTGTTCAGTTAATAGCATCACGTAAAGGGTGAATGTATGCGACATGGAAAATGAAATTAACGTCATTTCGGCATAAGTAGAAAACACAATAGTCACCGTTTAAATTGAAGAATGGGATTGGGAAATTGATGCTGGCATTTCCTTAAGATATGTGGATGGCAAAGTTTCATAATAATAAGATCTTTCGGGGTGGGGGGCAAGCGTTTTTTCCCGTGCTATTATTAAAAAAAAAATAACGGTCAAGTGTACACGTATTTGTTATTTATTCTCTTCGGCACGTAAGGCAAATCGTGTATTATTCCATCCATATTTTATACCATAGTAACTTTTATTGTATAAAATTAATCTATATAAGTATTGCAACGTTTTTTTTCAAATACAATGTTGCTGTAGTATATACTTCCCGTTGAAGAGGCCCTAATACTAATGTGTTGGTTCTTTTTTGTTCAAGTTTTCATTGAATAACAGATACAAAGAGAATAACGACCAAAGTTAAGTTGGCACTTAGAAATCCGACTTAACTATTTTACACGAGCACTAGCCTCCATATACGTGTAAGTAAGTTCAACGTCTTCAGTGTTAATGTACGAACATATTTATTAAAGTGTTAGACATATGTGAATGCTTTTTTGCGAATGGCCTTTGCGTCATAATGACAAAACATAATTTAAACCGTTTCGGATCTACGGAATAATTTCCGTTTTATGCAGTCTTCTTGTTGTTTTTCATAGAGAATGAATGTGTTAATCAATTGATAACGTTCATTGAAAGTTTCAATTGAAATATCAGTCCTTATTTGTTTTGAAGTTTCTAACTTACACATGAGTATCAAATACGCATGCATGATTACGGATGTGATTAATTGTTTGATAAAATATAAAAATAAACCAAATACCCATGTGCCCGCTATGCCGTCGTGAAATAGTTTTAACCTTCCAATAACACACAGAATCCATATCGTTCACATTTTATTAACTGTAATACTACACACAGTTAAAGGCCCGGTCACACCGCCAGAACTTTATTTTGGCGTTCCTGGAGCGGTGAAAAACAATCATCACCGCTCGATACCGTTCACGACCGTTAAACAGAAGTTGGCCACCGTTAAGGCAACGCCGTATACGCTCGGTCACCGCTGATGGTTCCATCTACCGCTCAGAAAGTTTTGAGCTGCACAAAATATTGCGAGAGGTGAGGAGCGGGCAATTTTCCGCTCCGACAAAGTTCACCACCGTTCCACCAACGCTCAGTCAAAGTTTGGCACCGCTAGACGCAAGTTCGTGGACGTTTGGGTCCGCAAGGCCAACGCAGAAATCTTGAATGCGGGACAATCGCTGCTTCGCCAGCTTTGCCCGGGCGGTGATTAAACGTTGCACAAACTTTGGTTGGTGCGGTTGTAAGCGTTTTTCGAACGGACACGGAATTGCTGGAACGGTGTCGGGCGTTGAAGTAGCGATCCATTGCAGTGATGAACTTTGGTTTTGCGTTAGTATTGAGGTGTTGGAGCGGGACCAGAATTTGGCTATAAATACGAGGTGAAATGAGTCAGAAGTCCATTTTAAATCGAGCTACCGTTGAGTGCAGACCTCATTTTAATTTGCTCAGTTACAGTAAAAGTGTTCTACCATGGATGCTGTGAGACTTGTTGTGATTGGTGAACTAGTCCAGCAGCAGAATCAGAACCTCCTCAGATTGCAACAAGCTGTTGACAGAAGGAGAAGAGAGAGAAGAAGGAAAGACAGAGTTGTGTGGGTCAGACTGGATACTGAAAAGGCCTGAACATTGACTGTATCACAACCTGATGGTGGAGCTGAGGAATGAGGATCCACGAGCCTTCCATCACTTTATGAGGATGCCACCAGCCATGTTTGATGAAGTTGTACAGAGGCTGACCAAACAAGACACCAATTACCGACCAAGCCTGGAGCCTGGTCTCAAAGTGGCACCCTACGGCACCTGGCCTCTGGTAACACCTACAGAAACATGCAATACGCATGGAGGGTTCCCCACAACACCATCAGTGTGGTAGTTAGAGAAGTGGTAAAGGCCATCATTGAGGAGTACACAGATGCATTGTTGTTTTGCCCAACAACTGAACAAGGATGGAGAGACCTGGCTGACAAATGGTACCAGAGATGGAACTTTCCCACACAGTTGGTGCCATTGATGGCAAGCACGTGGCCTGTAAAGCTCCACCTAACTCTGGCTCAGAATTCTACAACTACAAAGGCTTTTACAGCGTGATCCTGTTTGCCATGGTGGATGCTGACTACAAGTTCACCTACATTGACATCTCAGGCAATGACTCATCCTCAGACGCTCAGATCTACAATGAAAGTGATCTCCAATCGTAAGCTGGACCAGAACAGTATTTATGCCTTTCCTCAGCCAGACCCCCTACCCAATGACAATCAGAATGTGCCTTACTTCAACATCGGAGATGACGTCTTCTCATTGCGGACCTACCTCATGAAGCCGTACAACACCAGAAAGCTCACCCATGAAGAAGGCATCTTCAACTATCGGCTGTCCAGGGCAAGACGGGTCGTGGAGAACGCATTCGGCATCCTGGCCAACAGGTTCCAGATTTTGCTCATCACCATGCAACATCACCATGAAACTGTCCGAACCATCGTGGAAGCTGACTGCATTCTCCACAACCTGATGCGCACACGATATCCAGTGCTCCAGAACAGACTTGTGGACCGTGCACAACCAGATAGCAACCTGCAGCCTGGGGCATGGAGAGAAGGACGGAACTTGGAGGACACTATCGTTGTGTAAGGCCCAAACACAGCCCCGCATAATGGAAAGAGGCAGCGTAACCTACTCAAGCGTTGTTGCAACTCCCCTGCAGGATTAGTGGACTAGCAGGAAATAATGGTGGCTATCAACAGAACACTGCGCAGAAAACTTAGGATACACTTGTGCATTGTCCATATACATGTAATATGCTGATTACTTTGTTGTAAATGTTTTTTGTCATTATTAATGGAACTCGAACGTTAATGGTGCCCCAGTATTAGACATTCAATAAACAAATTGTACTTGTGTTTGTTTGAAATGTTATGGGATTCATAAAGAAACTTGTGATACGATTCATTATTGATGTCATATTACATTAATAAAAACTCTTTATGTTTAATTCATTAAGTCCGAGTAGCGCCTTTCCGTACCTCCGAAAATTTCAGATTCTTAAGCCATTGTAATAAATAAAACATTTGCTCCAAAAAGGAGGAAATGCTCTATTGTTTTCAATGATTTCAGTACTTTGGGGTCTTGTAAGTCGTTAAGCCTGTAGTAAGCTGTCTTTTTGGTAATTTAAGTCAGAGAGGTAGACTCTAAAAATAGCCTGGGTCTAAATGGGTTAAAACATGTCTTGTTTAATACTTGAAGGTTTTTTAAAGTTAGAAATTCCAATACATAAAGTAGTCAAGAATAGTTTAATAAAAATGCTGTTTTTTAAAGCTCAACACTTATGAGACCACCCAAACACACAAGTGCACATAAAAACAATAAACATCAAAAATAGCATGCCAGCTCATCCCTTAAACAAAAATCACATGAAATAACTGAGCAATCCCTTCAACACATCACAAGCAGTCTCAATTCTCCTCAACGGTGACCCTTATCTTTGCCAGTAAATCATCAGTCCATTGAGCTGTGGCAGGGATTGGTATGAATGGAGCATTTATATCCTGCCTTTGAAGGTCCTGGAGAATCCACCCCTCGCTGACGGCGCTGATTTTGGCTTATTTGAAGGAGTAAAACTTCGGCATGTCTGGTAACATGAGTCCTGCGCTGGAGCTCCTTGGGGTGGAGGATGGCTGGCTGCCTCTGGGTGTCTGAAATTGCTGGAAGTGCTGGGGCTGGTGCTCAGGCTGAGGCTGCTGCTGGAAGCCGTAATGCTGAGTCTGGGGCTGGTAGCAATGCGGCCGCTGCTGGTAGAAGGTGAGTGTGGGTGAAGGTACTGATGCTGGAGGTGGTTGAGCTGGAGGGAGGGGTGGGGGATGGGTCGCTGCATCTCGTGGAGGATGGCCGTCATTCACTCTACTGTGAGCTGGTACTGACCCTCAGGTAGTTGTTGGAGAGACTGGGACATGTACTTGATGTAGGGCTGTCGTGCATGGCTGATCTCCTGGGCTTGGACCAGTCTCTCCAGGAAGGCGTTGGTAGCCTTCATACTATTTCTCATCTCCAGCATCGCAGGAGCGTCTTCAGGCTCGGCTCTGGTGGCGGCACGGCGTGGTCTGGTGGTGGTGGAGGAGAGAGCTAGTGGAGGCGGGGGCAGCCATGGGACCTCGTGAGCCGCTTGAGTTTCAATGAGCGAGAGGGAACCCTCGTCTTCTTCCTGTTCCTCGACGTCGTGGGAAGGCTGGCGAGAGATGCTGGTCGACGCCGAGGGCTGGGCTTTTGGAGGCTCGTTTGCTTAAGTTTCCTGTGTGAGGTGTATGTTTCTAAGTGGCTGGCCTTTCCTGTGCTTGACCTCCTTGTGCAGGAAGGTGCAGTTCCTCTGGATGAACAGTTCTCTGTCCGTCAAGTTCGCTGCAGCCTGGCCAGACTTCTTGCAGATAAGCTTAGCGTATAGGACCCGGACTGACTTCCACCATGTCCTGAGAACTTCAGCTCCCTCCTCAATGTTCAGCTCTCTTGCCTTCCTGGTCCAAAGTTCCCTCCTCTTCTTTGTATCATTGTAGTCGGTGGCCCCCTTCCTCCACAAAAGTTCGTGCTCCCGGACCCACTCGATGAGTTGCTCCTGAGTGTCATTGTCGAGCAGGAGGGCCTTGCTGCGAGACTTTTTCTGCGACTGACGCTGTTCATCGTCCCGTTCAGAGTCTGAAAAATATAACAGTTGAATAGAAATAATAAATATATAAATGAAACATATATTATTTAGATCAATTTGTATTGATTTTTCATTGCATATTATCACAGTATCATTACCTTGAGCTCCAGCAGTAGCACGGCCCTCGTCAGGTTTGTTATCACCGGGTGGTATTTCCTCATTGTCAGGCTGGTCCTGTGTCAGGGCATTCTCGGGCTCGTCATCAGAGTCTACAAAAAACAAACAAATGAATAATAAATAAGCGAGGTCAACGTAATTGAACGATTATTATTAGTATCATTATCACTACATTTCATACATTTTCATTGGTGATTACCTTTATCAGCAGCTGCCCCTGCCTGGGTTGTGGTAGCAGTGGCTGTGGCTGTGTTAGCAGTGGGTGTGCTAACAGTGGATTCTGGTGTGGCATTACTGGTCTCTGCAAAATATAACAAATGAATATTACATGAACAATGTCAAAGTGATTGAAAGATTATGGTTATTATTATTATTATTATTATTATTATTATCATCACTAAATTTAATATTTCTATTTGCGATTACCTTCATCAATAGCTGTCCCTGCCTGGGCTGTTGCAGCAGTGGTTGTGTTAACAGTGGCTGTGCTAGCAGTGGATTCTGGTGTGGCATTACTGGTCTCTGCAAAATATAACAAATGAATTATAAATTAAAAATGTTGAAGTAAAATACATAAAAGTAATTTTTCACAGTTGTTGAATATTTCTTGACACAACTAGTGGGCTACCTATATTAACCAGACTCCATTGGTTCAGCTGCCTGCTCAGTAATGATCTTCTTGGAGGCTGCTGCCTCTCTATCTCCAGCCTTCCAATTCTTTTGTCTACGTGGCATGATGAACTTCAAATATCGATTTCTATAAAAAATATTAGAACGTCTATCAAAGCGATCCGTTCAGTTCCGTAGTCAGAAGCGGTTTGCCGCTATACCAACTTTAAACTCCCGCCGAGCCGACGCGCGCATGCGCAGAACGCCGCTCTATCACAGCTCGCGTCACCGCTAAACCAACGCTCGCTACCGCTCGCTACCGTTAAACCAACGCTAAACCAACGCTGGCTTCAACGATGCACCGCTTTGGCAACGCCCGTGTTTTCGATTTTTACCCCATTTTGTGCGCGGTGACGAGCGTTGCCGAAATTCGGCCCCTCTTCATACCGTTCAAGGAACGCTCCAGCAAAGTTCTGGTGGTGTGACCGGGCCTTTATTACAGATGGAATCGTCCAACGGAGATCAAATTCAATGCGAAGTGTGCGGTGTTGTATTATCATGTGCATACTCTTTAAAGCGGCTCATGCAGCTTCATAGTGATTCCGCATATGGGTGCGATTTTCCAGAGTGCGGAAAAACATTCAAGTGTAAAAAATCTCTGCAGCGTCACACCCGTTCAACGACGTATTGGCTTAAGAAGCATGAACATGAGATTCACCGAGGCAATGCATCGAAGTATTCATGTACAGTGTGTGCGAAGCCATGTCAGTCGGGATACGCACTTCAACAACATTTGAGTTCAATTATATCCGTACCGCCGGAATGCATTATAACTGTAACCGATCGGTTAGAGCCTCTTTCGGAAAGTGGAACCTTAACAGTTACAAAATTTGTTCTGCCAAGATCGGTTGTAAATTTTTCATTTCTATCTCTTCACATAAAAATGTGAAAAGGCAATTATTTCTGGGACTGTTATAGAGAGGTGTATGAGCTTTCTTAATGCGCCCGACCTACGACAAGTTTATCCCATTCGCTTATCTCCTTTATGTCAAACTGATTTATACATCGGATGGTTCCGTCACCGTAAACTAAACGGCTCGACAAAGGGTGTATTTTTTCGTCAAAGATTGTTTTTATTCGTACACCAAGGTATATACACAGTATGTTCACATATGTTTGAGATGCACTCTGTTGTTTTATATTGGAATCTGACAACGTGTAACAAATAGCGTACCACGTTTTGCCATTGGATAAATCAATCACACACCAAATGTGAAAAGTCCCGTGCCCATGCAAACAAAAAGTGACCATTCTGTTGCACACATGTACCACGCAAAATTGAATGTTACATTTGAACGGTACTGCCTGATGCTCAGGAACTGTCAGAGACGTCACTTTCAATCTTGAATTGCGTATTGCAAGATTTTTGTTGAAATAAATGTGCTGCACCAAATTTTCAAATTACAGACAAAAGGCCTTGCACACGCTTTATTGTTATACAAATTGTTAATGATAATCATCCGTTATTTTTTTTTAATTGTCTTAGTAATGAGTGTTTTTACGCTTGTTTAAACATAATACGTACATCATTTTTTGTATATATGACAATTCTTTTTCGATATCGTCACCTTATCAATATTAGACCAAGTTCTTGTAAAGAAAGAAACAAAAAAAGGTTGCAGTTTACAAATATAGCTCCAATGAAGGAAACATTGAACTATAATTACCAGGATAACAGATCACAAACAATCGGTCTTTTCAACATTGCACTTGATGATTCTAAGGAATGTGGTCAATATGCATATACATCAAAGTCACGAAATGTGGCGTTGACACTCTGTATAACTATTTCTTATCGAGGTGCATAACGATCATCTGAAATATTTACTATATGGTGCTAGGTTCTGAAATCTTGTTAACACGAATCGATTTAGCTTATACTTATACTTTAAATTAATCATCTTTGGTGAATGTTTGCACGTTGTACAAACTTCATTGTGTCAATTTTGTATTCTGTTCTTACTATCCAAAGCATAACAGATTTCTTAGAAATATTTTTAATGAGATTTTCAAAAAATACGAAAATCTGTGAATACGTCCTTTTGAAGGAAAGGTATGTATGGTCTTGAACTGTATAGGTTTTTGGGACTTTGCCGTATTTAAGAGACAAGCAAACAATAACTTGTCTCCTGATAATGTTTCTGGAATGACCTGTTATCCTATATATATAATTTTTATATTCATCTTACACAGGTTTATACGTTTAAACATAAATGTATATATTCTTTTGAAAACGCGGCCTTAGGTAAGCATTCGAGAACAATTTTTTCTCAATCAACCATAATGACATTACATTTAGTTATGACAGGATCAAGAATTTAGTTGACAATTATTGATGTAACAATATAAAGCACAATGTTATTCAGCAGAAAAAAAAACGAAATAAAATGAGATTTGTCCGTATGTTTCTGTATGCGCAAATATAGATCCACAAAACTATCATAAGTAGTTTTAGATTTTTCGAACTATTCAAAGTTGAGTTCTTATTCATTTCTGGAACCATAGCTTTGCCACATATTCCTTTAACGAAAAAAGCTTAAATAACGCGCAGCGTCCATACATTGCTCTCTGTCATAAACGGTAATTCATCCACATAGCTTGAGTGCTTTTGAAGTTTCGCAGCAACACGATTATACATTTCAGTGATTTCTGTACCCTAATCTACCACAATAAAGACTGTAATAACATGCACATTTCCCATATGGTCCTCTATTTTTTTATTCCGCGTGTCATCAATCTATCTGACGAACTTTTTGAGTTATCGCAGGATGATGATTGTTTGGAGAAAATGTCAACTATTTCTTTGACAATAATTGTTATCGGATTAAAAACAACAAAAACTTAAGTGCATATTTTCCATACAGCTATTTATATAGCGAGTGAGTTTCATGAGCCTAGCTCAAGTGCATGTTTAAGTTATCGCGGGATCAAGATTGTTCGGACAGTTTTCAGTTATTTCTGTAATGATAGCAATCTATTTGTTACGAAAGAAAGCAATGACATTTCAAATATGACCTTCTATTCCCGTTCTGAGTTTCATGAACCTACTACCTTAAGCATTTTTGAGGTATTACAGGATCAATATTTTTCGGACTCTTTTAACATATTTAATTCTTTATGTATAGTAAACAAAGTGATGATTTATGGAAACGCTCTGAAAAAAAAACATTTCCTAATTATGGCCCTCTATCAAGATACACAGTGTCATAAACTCAGCTAAATTACTATTTGAGTCACCGCACGATCCAGAATCGGACAGCAAGTCGTAAGGCGGGCGGATCGGGGGTGAACCTTTGTTTCGCTCTGGTGACACAGAAAGGGAGCCATATAAGAATTAGTTCAGAATACTGAAGACGAAATTATTCAACTTGAATATTTATGGTACATTGTTCAGATAAAGAAACTATTTTCTGAACTATAGATACATCAATTTATCAAATCAAAAAAGAAAAAAAGCATCCCAAACAAAAACTCAGCACATAAAACAAACTTACAAATGTGGCATTTGATATGAAAAAAAAACGTACACATGAAAAAAACCCACAAAGGGTACATAATCAAATATGTATTTTCTTTCTTCCGCTAAGAAAACGGAAGTTATGGCGATGCCTCATAATTGATTAAATTGTTATAATAATTTGAAAAATATAAAACAATTGGTGTCCTTTTTATTGTTATCGTGTTTTCCTGTGTGGTACAGACTATAATTGAAAATCTTTTCTCGTCGATAAACAACTATGTTAACAAGACTGTTATTTAAAATCATGTCTATTTTGATCTTCAATAAAGGACACAAGCCACCGCAGATACTTCATTGAGTATTCAAATGCGGTTATTTGTTGCTTTAATTGGTATCCTTATAAGTGCGCATTTATAAAAATAATAATATGTATCCAAACAACATATGATCATAAACATGTGTATATACATTTTATGGAATACATCACCCGATTGATGAACTTCGTTTTCCTCCTTAAATATCTCTAAATATGTTCCCTTAATACAAACTGCAAAATCATTCGTGCATTGACGCGCTTTTGTCAATATCACAATCTGAATCTGATCGTAAAAACAAACAAGTGTGTAAACTATTAACAATATTATTAAAATATAATCCACAGCAAATCACGTTAACTGCATTCGGCGATCGAAATGTACCTTGTGAATGCATACAAATAAAACATCATCATCTAATTCAACAGTAAAACAGTCAATCAGTGATTAGTAAGTACATGTTTTTCAAATTAGTTTCAAATAAGGTGATCAACATTCCGAAAATATGGTTAAACCACTATCTTAAACTCATATAGCACTATGTATATTTTCCAAATTATGATGACACAATGTTAATCGGACCATTAGTATTTAATACATACCCACTGGGACAGATATAGACTACCATGACCATTTGTGTTCCTCATGTGTCTTTTCCTTAATGACCACATGAGACTGACAGACGACTAATTGGTTATTGAAAAGTGACAATGTTCAGTAATGAATAAATATAGGAAAAATATTTAATTACTTTACCTTTATTTTACCTAACATATTGGGTAATAAAGGGTATCCGACCTGCGCTGTAGTTGTTTTTTTCAATTTAACAAACGTATATTGTCATTAAAAGCCCATGCACACTTAAAATCAAACAATATTGTTGCGCTCCCTTTATGTATGGGGGAAACAGACACAACAACTCCGTTATTTGATTAAATCATTTAATAATTCTCACTCTTGACATAACCACTTTTAGGCAATAAACATATTTTGTTCACAGGATAAAAACACAAAAGCCACAGTAGCACTTGTATCGTCGTATTCCAAGTTACAAAAGCACGTTTAATTTAACCTCGCGAAATCCGTTGGCAGGGCAGTCGGCACCGAACACTTTAAAAGCTATCTAAAGTTTAAAATTATCTCCAAAAAGAAAGAATGATGTTACTTAAAGTTTAACTAATCCGCTTACATACGTAGAATTGATAAATCCAACAAGCGTGTATTCCAACTTTCGAAATTTAAGCCCTCCCGCTCTGGAACTTCACGGTCTATTGATAGCTCATAGAACGATTGCGTTGATCGACCGGGTCGATCGAGTTTACACGGCCTAAGGTCGACGAAAAATATGCACACAGTTGATTATAGCATATGTGTAAACAATGACATTCCGTGTAGAACCAAACCACGGACATTCTCATAAGAGAAATTACATATATTAACTTTATAGGATTAGGACTCGAACCTTAAACCGTAAGAAATATAATAAACGCGAGACAAGTGTTGCTATGGCGAGAAATAAACATGTTTATGATCAAAATCGTTCATCATAATGCATAATAAAACTGTAGGTGACATTATTGTCGAAAATAACTGTGATGTTTAATGTAACAAAAAATGTAGACATATAAAGAATACTGGGGCACATCAATATTGCGTACAGAATTTCGAAAAACAAAGTTAACACATAAACAAATTTATGTTCCTTATAGCAAATAATTCAACGCTAGATCTGGTCTGGTTACATAGATTTAACAAGATACAAAATGCTATTATTGTTTTTGTGGGACAATATATTAAAAACAGGTTCATGTACCAAGTTAGTGTTCGTGTGTCGTACGAATACACATCGTTGCGAGAAATTGTATGGATATATCGTGCCAGAAAAAATAAAAACGAGCACAATGTATCTCGTTAAATTTATGTTACAATACCACATCTAGCGTTAAAATTTTGGCTATTGCTAAAAGGAACACGGATTTTTATGGGTTAACTCCATTTAACGAACTATTTTGCGAAATATTTGTTGATTTTGAATATTTATGTTACTTTAAATGCATAAAACAACATGTGTACTAAATTAAATACGAACTTATTTGCCCTTATATAAAAAACTGTATATAACTGTTAAAGTTCATAGCTTCAGCGCAGCAAATATAACATTAACACAGATAAGATAGATCCACAGCATTGGGGAGTTTACGTGACTTTGCAAACACATGTATACAATTGCACATATTCCATACACACAAGTCAGTTGTTTATGTTTTAAAAATGACAAAAAAACGAATTTAAAATCATCGTCACTATATTTTTGATTGCATATTTTTAAGGTTTCACAAGTTGTATAAGTCCAGACAAAACTTCTTTTGATATGTCGTGTAAATGTTTCCTATACTTAAGTTCACTAGTTATATAAGTCCAGACATAATTGGTGTGAATGTCTTGATAATATTCTTATACTTTTTAACCTCATGTTTACGCAAGAAAATCTATATTTAACCGTTTGATTCTGTTGGTAGCTTTTTCTACACACTCAACAATTATTTCTGTACCACCGAAAAGCATTCGAACCGTAACTGATCGGTCAGTGCCTCTTCCGGCCAATGGGACCTCAATAGTTCCAACATGTTTGCAGCCAAGATCGGTAATAAATTTTGCATTTATATCTCTTGAACGAAAAATGTTAATGCTCACTAACTTCGATGACTCGTCAACAGCGTTGAATGATTTTTCCTTATGCGCCCCACCTACGACAAGTTTATCTCCTTCTCTAACAATGATGCTGAATACACCTCTACATCGGAAGGAGCCATCATTTAAAACAAAACGCTTCGACAGAGGGTGTATTTTTTCGTTGAAGACTACTGATGATTCTATACCATAGGTATACTTTGAAATGCGTTCCGTAATCGCAGTTGGGCAATGTCCGTAAATGACCGCCCCCTTTAGTACAGCTAGTCCAGCTTCTGGAGGAACTATGATTTTCAGCTGCGAAAACATCATTTTGACGATTTCCTGGAGAAAATTAGACTCAGAGAATCCTCCCACCATCAGAATAGCATCAATGCCTTTACATTCTGGCTTTTCTAGCAGATCAGATGTATGTTGAATAATTTCATAAAAAGTTGCCCTAAAGAAGGACCGCATGACGTCTGCATCCAGGCGAATTTTGCTTTTAGTAAGGATAACCTATGAATAAGAACAATAATGTATTATATAACAAATACGTGATTATGAATGTGATTTGGTAGAGCTACTGTTTTGTTTTGTGGTGTTGAATTGCTGAGATATTAGAACGATAAGTAATGGACCAACCTTACTAGTCTGAGCTTCAGTACAGGTATTGTAAAGCTAGATTGCATATACAAAGGCATCACATTTAGAAATTGCAAACATGCCAATAATACATACATATGCCACATAGGCTCAAGTATTCGAAATGCGATTACTTAAAAATATCACTCTCCGTGTGTTCGTGAAATGTTGTTCTTGTTTCTGTAAAAAGTGTCCTTAAAATATATTTCTTTCAATTCATATTAACTTTCTTCAAAACAGTTTCTTGATGATTAAATAAACATTATTAAAACGTTCAAAAGTACACAATGTTAATGTTATCACACAATTAAAAACAGTCACATACCGTTTCTCCAAATTCGGATGCTTGTAAGTTTTCCTGTAGCGACAGTTTTGTCACATCTTGCACCACGGCAAACAGGGACGGTGGAACTGTAATGGCTACTTTAGTGTTTGATTTCAAATCTACATCTCTTTTCTTGATTTCAAAATCACGCAGTAGTTCAAGGTATTCTTCCATGTTTTCATATTTAAATAGCTTTATTGCGCTTGTACCTGAAAAAGCATTATTTAGCAGGTAATTATTTGTAAACTTATGTGTTATATATAATAATTACGCCTTCATAAATTAAGCAAATAAGAAAGTGTACCTGCAATCCGTTCAAGAAAATTCACGAATGCCTCATCGACCTTCTTTCCACCCCAATCACCACCACTTGCCCTTTGGATTTCTTTGAGGTTTCCACCCGCACAAACTTCGTGTACCGTTATGTCAATTGTTCCACCTGAAATTTATGTATTTGATGATTTTAAAATATTTTGACAATTTTAATTATTTTATGGAAACAGGGCCAATCACAAAGTATTCAAATTAATATAAATAAGAAATGTTACAAACGTGTAAACAATAATTCAAATTGGCTAAAATCTCGATAAAGAACAGTCTCACACAAATAAGTTGGAACCAATTTGAAATTATAACCGCAGATTTAGTAAAAACGATTTAACATTGTGTTATTCGAGGCTGTGGTGGATTATACAATTTATCTGAAACGTTTAGATAGAATTACATTGTGGTTAATTTGGTTTAAAGTTTCATCAATGAATCAAAGTTAAATTTAAATATATTACAAGTAATTGGAACTTGAACACGAATTGCATCGGTATAACTTTACCAAAACGCATGAAGCACAACATATTTTTTAAATATAAATGTGTTTGTTTAATTATGTTTAGATATGTTTTTGGAAAAGAATACCTCCCGCGTCTAGAACTAAATATTTTTTTCCGGTTGTAAATGTCAGAATGTTTGCATCCCCGTCATTTTGTACAGGGAGATGTCTGCAATACAGGGAGGCTGCCTCCGGTTCGAGAGCAATGGAAAGTTTGTCTGTAAAGATTCCGGCCTAACAAAAACAACAAAGCAAGACATTATGCATGTGTTCTGTTAAAATTCACTTCGACAAACATGTCGTACATTTATAGAATATGTAGTTATGTTTGTAGTTATGTTTGTTCATATGGAATCTTTTAGCAATATAGCTGGGACAATAACACTACTAAAATAATTGTATTTATTATATACATGGGATCTAATTTAGTGAACGATTGGTGGTTGCGTGCGATTCCAATTGCCATTTAGCTTTAATAATCTTTTATAAAAGATACCTTTTCTGCAGCCAATCTCATGAACTGTTTTGCCGAATCATTCCAAATAGCAGGCAAAGTAAGAACCCAGTGAATTTCGTCTGGCTTCAGACCTGCCTTTCGATTCTCGGATATTTTCTCCAAATCTTCCTTCAAGTATCTAATACAATTTACGTAATTAAAATAATGAAGCGATCGCACATATTACGTATATATTAAGATTTATGTATTATTAAAAGACTTTGAAAAACAAGATAACTTGCCTGATTGACAATGAAAACACAGTCAAAGCTGGAAGCTCACGGCCACATTGATCTTTAATCATGGTGTCCTTGTGAATGGGCTAAACATTGATAAAAAGAAGCAATTTAAGTTAATGTATATGTTTGCAAATATTCGAAGCGTTTGCGTGGCGTTACCACGGTGCCAAAGCGTATGCACATTGGAATCAATAAATTAATTAAACATTTGTACCGCTTTGAATGAATAAATTGATACATGCGCTTATTTTAAACGGTGCGTTAAATTTTGTTCTGTGAAGTCCGAGAGTCGCATAGCAGTGAAGACAACATTTTCATTCAACCGCTTGTGCAAATATTGTAATTATTTGTTATTATTCCAAATAATATATTTTGCAAGTTAATAATTATATTTAAAGATATTTCAAATATACGAAAATATGTTTACAATGTCCATTTGATATCAAGGAATACAATTATTGCAAAAAGAAAAGCGAATGATTTATAAAACGTCGATTCTTGATATAATGAAATATATCTCAATATTCAATATCAAGGATTATTTGACGATATTGAAATTTAATTTTCAATAATCATAAGATTTGATGCTCATAAATGTGTCGTATGTTTTTTTTATGTAAAGAAATGGAATTGTTGATATCGGAATATCATATAAAATTAACCTGTTCATATATAGCAATAATACAAGTCTTTATAAAGGTACATCACGGGTTTATAGTATGATAATGGTACGTGACTCATCTTCAACCGAATTTCCCATTCCCCCCCCCCCCCTTGGGATATAAGTCGTCCGTTTACACTCGGCGTAATATGCAGCGACGGCATATTGACTTATTTGTCGAACATACACCCATTTATACTCCTGGTTAAAGAGGGGCAAGCGTGCGATTTTTTGTTTGCTCAGTAAAATTCTTCATTATATAAAGAAGTATATTTTTTGATATCAGAACATCTTTTAAGATCTATAAAACAAAATCAAATTTTCGATATGAAAACTACTGATATTCATAAAGTTGTTGTGAAATCAATATATATCTAACAAAATATTCAAACAGCGCTCTATAAAAAGGTTATTATTTCAAAGTGTACGCTGATTAATTATGTATAAGGATTCCGTTATATGCACTTGAAAATCATAATTTTGATTTAATAATATACCTTGTTCCACAACGCCATTTTGAACCTACTAAAGAAGTACCATTTCTCGTGTTCGCCAATCTCGCATAATTCGGTGTACCGATTTTCTGCCTCATACGCAAACGCTTCAAAGGTCTTTCCGTCTGGTCTGATTAGTATACACGTCGGACCTGCACGGTAAATACATTGAATACATGTCCAAGCGATGTTTTATGAAGAAACAATGTAACATTAAACACATTTAACAGTACAAAATACCCGTCGTTTTTATTAAAATATAAATTAAATATATTAAAAGCCAATGAACACTCGAAATCGCTTATTTCGTACAATATTTCGAAAAATATAGATTTCGCATAAAAAAATCAATGTTCCTTATAGTAATAGCCTAAATGTCAACGCTAGATTTGGTCTTGTTACATAGATGAAATTCAAATGGAATACATTGTGCCACAAACAATTAAAAACGAGCTTGTATCTCGTTAAATCTATGTTACCATACCTAGCGTTGACATTTTGGCTATTGCTTTAAGGATTACTGATTTTTTATGTGTTAACTTTATTTAACGAAATATTTTGTGAAATATTCGTTGATTTTTAGTATTTATGTTACTTAAGAAACTACAACGTGATAATGAATGTTTAAGATCTATATATTTCCATCAAGCGGAATACACTTCATTTCGAGTTTTATAGAAGGGCGTCTAAATGACTTGATCATTCAACTGTTAAAAGAAAATTTACTTACGGAAATCGTGAAACTTGAGAAAAAACTAAACAAGTTACGCGGTTTATATGATGCACACTTATGAACGAAGAACATTGTTAAGAAAATAAATGAAGCATAAGCAGTGTCTTGTTATGAAGCGAAAGGTATTGAAAGTAGCATGCCTAAATGTTGACGGATAGAAAACTGTCCCACGTTTTGTAACAGATTGAACAAATAAAAGCACAGTCTATAAAATTGATCAAAATAACTCTATAGAGACTTACTTGATAAAAATGAATGATCATGTGAAGTTGATTGATACAATTATATTGCGTGACGAAGGCGAAATGATGGCATACTTTCAAGTGTTTCTGTTTTTTTTCCCCGTTAAATATTATGTTAATACGTGGATCGCTTATATAAACAATAGGCAATGTGTAATATGTCGGGGTGAATGGGAGTTATTGCCAAAGTCTTAAACAGGATAAACCCGTGTTAAAATCGCGGTGGAGTGTTTAGAATGGTTTGAAGTTAAAATTATGTTCTTGTTGCTTTACTTTTTTCAATTAAATTTGCTAAGTTAAGACATAAATTGTCACAGTTCAAAATGTGCCACAAATATGTCAAAAGGTCATTTTTATTTATATAAAGAACCGTACCTTGACATTTCATATTGCAACTACCTGTATGCCCATACTTCATCCATATACATTATACCTTTGGACGATAAAAGATGACTCCATACTTTTGGGGATACGTTTGTCGGATCTTTATCGAACTCCGACTTGAAGGAAAAAGCCCAGCTAGAATATGTAGTCCCGATGTCTATCGCGCCCACCAGTCGTGATCCACCTTTAACTGCCTGCAAAAAATGTATACTGTATGATACATGAAGCGTGATTTTTACAGAAAGAATGTTCACTACCTAAATCAAATGACGTTCAAAGTATTTTTTAATATTCTTTCTGATCTTGAACAATTATATTGTGTTACTGTCAATACATTTTTTATAATCGATTAAAAGAAACCATACATTTATTTGGACATCCATATCTACCCAGCAATGTACGAAATTCTTTCGGCAATAATGTCCGCAGAGCTCTTATATGAAGTATTGATATATAAAAAGGAATTGTTTGTATTTAGAAAGCTACGCATTTTATTTAAGGAATAAAAAAAATGCGTTCCAAACGCAAACCTGCCGATCAAACCATCACCACGGTAAATTCGTCATACGTTTGTGTTCATGATTTGACTTAGGAGGATCCGTTCCTACTGTGTCGTGATGTTAGTCTCAATATCAATTTTGAGTTAACGTTATTTTTTTTACCTATCATCGTTTTTACAATAAATACCGTTATATTTTTTGTTTAAGGAATAGTTCTGTTTTAGATAATTCAGAAACATATTCCACTTGTAAATTCAACATTTTACAGTTGATTTGGTGATAATACTTGCTTCCTTGTCAGGGTTTGATGAATTGTGTTGTAATTAATTTTAGTTCAAACTGTATACCTCATGGAGTTCATCTTAACTGATATATTATCATATTAAAATCACTTTTTATGAATGAACTTTCCGGCCAATTCTTTTATATATAGATAGTTATAAAAATGTTTTTCATTTACTTAAAAAAGAAAAACATAATAGTTAACCTATAGACACATAATCAGTAGAGAATTTTTTATCAACTCCCGATTCTCTTTTATTAAATGTAGGTCGCCAAAAACATACAAACTGCAGAACAATACGTACAACGCGATACCCAACACTATTAACGCGGGGTTTGCCGCCTTGGAACGCTGAATGCAAATCATGTAGCAAATATATTGGAATCAGCAAACTTTCTCTTGTATGTCGGGTTTCAAAAGTAATATCTTTGAAAATATTTACGGAGTTGAGATTAATTTGTGTTTGTGAAAGATCATCAGTAAAATCAACGAGATAATCGGTAGTGAATTATTATTTAATAATGCATACATTTTAGATTATTAACATCAAGATAAGACGCACACAACTATTCGAAAATGAAATAAATGCATAGGCGCTTAACATGCTTAAATATTTCAAATATGTGTGCGCGTTGATTGAATAGACACGGTAGTTTTCCGTACGGTGATTTTCAACAATTTTTCGACAGTCAATTAATCAACTCATACTTTCTTTGAATTGCGGGTTTTCAGTTTCACGTTTACATACTTATACAAGTAATTTAAAACTGTCGTAATTGAATAAGAGGAAGGGGTGAAAATGGCCGTAGATATGAGTGTATGACCACAACTGCACATTGGCTGGCTTGTGGCTTGCCGCATATAATAATTAAAAAAATACATTGAATTAATTTAATTACTATTGCGTGCATTTTTATTTGGTAAACAAGTCTATCTTTTTTATAGGTTTAAATATGCATATTGAAACTAAATAGACCTGCCATGGGTAAATGTTGATTTTCAAATACCTTTTAATAATGATTATTGTTCAAAAATATGTATAGTTTAGCAAGGGCGAAAGCGTTTTAGGTCGATTTCCAGACATGTTGAACACAATACTTTAAGTTGTTTGAATTTCATATATAACAAAACGAAATGAAATGATCAATCCTGAGTATATCTGGAAAAAATAATAATAAAAAAATGATAAAAACTAAACACCTGCGTAGAATCTAACACGGTTGCTATTGCTACATACGAGAACACAACCTTTATGAATAAACGCTTTGCACAATATGAAAACGCAAACTGTATTTGATATATCCAATACTTCCTCTCTCATTAATTCCTAAGCAACGACGTCACGTCTATAAAGTAACGTCCCAATCGACGTCACGTTATGAAACAAGTCGCTGGTACATATAAAAACGTTAAAACTACTGTCCATTTTTCCCCTCCATCAAAATACAGTATATTTTGATAAATAGTATGAAACAATTAAATAATAAATCGCAAACGTTAAAATGTTTCTCAATTTCGATATTTTTAACATGAATTGTCCAGTTCTAACAGGCATTTCTTTGTTACCAGTCTTGTCATAGTGCTGCTTCCAACCTGGATTTTGATTCCTGTACACCCGCATATTTTTTATTTCCTTCGGTGCTGAAACAATTATTTAATTCACTGCTATATTGATCTCCATCTGTTATTGAGCGATGCGTATCGATTTTAAAATGTTTCTCTTCCGAAGAAAAACGATATGGCTTGGTATCGGAGTCATTATGATTCCCCTCCCTGACTTGGTTGTGCGATTGAAACTTTTTTGCAGATATTTTCATTGTCGAATGACACTCATTTGTCACAAGGCAAACATTTTCGTTGCTCTTTGGTACGTTTTGGCCCATGTTTGTCAAGCTGTTTTGATGAATGTTTAATCGCGGTGTAGAACTATGCAAAAGCCAATGATGAGTCGTGTTACACGACACGAACGAACACTTGCGACTTCTTCGACATTGTTTGCCGACGTGTTTGTTCTCTAAGCAGCGAAAACAAAGTCTATAGCGCTTTGCAATTTGCCAATGATTTGCAACTGGCAACTGTATAAATGTATAACACTTCCAAATACGGTGGATATGATTACACACTACACAGGGCAGTGCCTGCTTAACTTGATGGTACGATGCATGAATGAAAAATGTACGTTGGGAACTACTTGGTTCTTCCTTCGACTGCCCGTTCCCTGAATCGACTTCCATACATCGTCCGCAAATTCCATGAACAGTTTCGTACGCTATTGTTTGGAACTCCGATTCCTGCAATACCCAGGTTCTTAAGGTAAAGGTCGACTCTTCTTTGTGAGTCTCAAAAATCCAGCGATGATACCGCGTCAACATGTCCTCTGGCAGTTTTCTTTGCAACGTGTTGTATAGAAATCCTTTTCCAAGTTCCTGATGATGACCGTTTTCTTGAAGATTGATGATAGATAAATCTAGCAAATCAGCAAACTTTTCCAAGTCATCTGCATTTCCCATTCTGACGCGAGGAAAGTTTTCTAGAAGTTCTATATGGTTCGCCACTTGTCTTCTTTTGCCACCATATTTTCTTTAAGACGTTCTTTCGCAGCATCGTAAGCTCTAGCCGTGACCTAAATTGCTTATTGCTTGAAGCGCTTCACCCGAAAGGTATTGTTTTAACTGAAGTAATTTGTATTCCTTGGTGACTGGAGCGATACCGATACACGCCAGAAACGTAGATGTCCAACTCAGGTAAGTACTTTTGTCCCCTGTGAAAATTGGCAATGCTACTTTCTTTAATTGATGCAGCAAATCTTGTTCGTTGTAAACAACGACGTCACGTCTATAAAGTAACGTCACAATCGACGTCACGTCATGGAAACAAGTCGCTGGTACATATAAAAACGTTAAAACCTACTGTCCATATATTTCTTTTGATATAAATGTAGATTAGAAGTTGGGTATGACACCATCCTTCGAAAAACCCTTATTGCGGAAGCATGCTGCAGGCCACGAGTCAGTAAATCATTATAAGCAAGCATTCTTTAAAATCATATATTTGTATCATTACATGTATTTACAGAATGCATTTAACGCTTTTATATTATACTTGAGATTGAAATTTATTGCACGAGGTGTCAAAAACGTATCTTAATTATGAGTCTTTATATATCAAACAGTTATTTCTTAACAATAATCATTACCTTTGTACTTATTTGTATGTAGCCCCTTGTCAGATAAATAAAATCACTCAAAAAGTCAATCTTTGAACATCGGCTATCTCAGGAAAATTCCATAAGGCACAGAAATATTATTTTTAGAATTTTCTCTGCACCCAGAGAAATAATTTTGCGCTTTGTGGCCTTTTTGAGACTCGATTACACAATATCATTACTGCTCGGTTTATGAAACCTGGGTTAGGGTATGACAGCAACTAACTGATTAATGAGTATTAAAGAGCAAACAAAGTCACATATAATTAAATCAGTGCATGTAGTTAACACTTTAGGCCTAAAAAAAGTTTTGTTTCTGGTTACATGCCCCAAAAAATGTGGGTCGGTAGGTATGCTTTTGTCTTTTCTTTTTTTTTCTTTTGACAACACTTGATTGAATATTTAACTCAATGAGAATCTCATTATTTTCAGGTATCAACAGTGTGAAATGCATGACGACATAGTACTAACTTTCGGATATACAGTTTGTCAACCAGTTCCGGATAACAATAAAAACAAAATGATAAGTGTCTAAGGACAGTAAGGTATACATTAGGTAAAGGAATAAATTAACACAATTTTAGCAAAAAAGATTTCGTATTATCCTTACAGTGGGGATAAATGCAGCAAAAAGTTAACCGGAACTGATTAAATGAGTTATGTTTTGAAATTAGCATATTAATATAGAAGGCGTTATTATTTTCAAATAAACTGTTTGCTGACTGAAAAAAATGCCATGACAATGTTTTGAAATACTAATTCCGTAAGATTTTTTTTATAATTTTCCGAAAGGTGGACTTTAATTGGCTATTTTTGACAAAAAACTGCATATGCCGTCTAGCTAAACCTGTTATCATACAAAATAAATTTTACCCTTTATTTTTACATCTTCTCACATTTACACTTAATCCCGAAAAAAATGCATTGTGGTCAAAAGAATTAACGTTTTTTGCCGGGTGTTTCTAAACAGGTTGACTGACACATGAAGATGTTTGATCCAGATTGTCTTTATCTGTAAATTACTGTACAAATAAATATTCTTTGAAAAATCTGAAGACTGCATTTTGAATAAAGCATTTATTGACTAGAATCAATGTCAATGAAACAAAACATTAAAAAATAACAGTTCTGAACGATTTAGACGCTTTCAGCAGTTGCGTAAATTTCGGACATAAAATTCGGATGCGGATTTTGTAACAGAACAGACTAATGTGTAAATTTCTGTACAAATAAATATTCTTTGAAAACTAAAGACTTCATTTTGAATAAAGCATTTATTGACTAGAATAAATGTCAATGAAACAAAACATTAACACAAATAACAGTCCTGAACGTTTCAGACGCTTTCCGCAGTTGCGTAAATTTCGGACATAAAATTCGGATGCGATTTTAGTAACAGAAAAAACTTTTGAGTCGGCGGTTAAAAACAGGGTCGGTCGGGTAACCGGAAACAAGACTTCTTTTTTTAGGCCTTATGGATGCAAAACACTCCAATGCTCTGTAAGGTAGATTATTTTACATGGATCGCTTATTTCGACTTGCTGCTGATCCAATCACTGCTTTGCGGGCAATCACAGTTACAATACTTGTTAAGTTTAACAGTAAAAAACATATGTTCTTTATGAGTAAGTTATTTAAAAAAAGGTTAAACAAGTATCATGTGTCTCTAGGATTTACATGAAAGAGGAATGAAACTCGTTACTTCTAAAAAGTCGGACTCCATAAGGAAATGTAGGAGTCCCAAAAGAAGTCTCGTTGAATATTATATTTAAATAATACATTATTTTATTATTAGTTTTATGATTAAGAGCCCTTATTTTATACATAATGATAAAATATGACTTTTCTGCAGTGAAATAACAGCAGTGAACATAAACAAATTGTTATTTTTACCGGTGAAAATAACAAATTTTCGGAACTTTTTTATTTTATTTTTAGATTATCATATCAAGATTTACTTCAAGATTTATATATTTTTTTATGACCACGAGTGAATAAAAAACGATATTCCATCAAATCCAACAAATTTTCTTTTTGTTTTATGCCTTTTTTCACCGTTTATTTACACTGTAAAGGAGTTAAACCGGAGAATTTCGTTGGTATAATGACATCATTTTGTGTATTGAAAAGTATTGAGGCACGCAACGTGAGAAAGGGTAACTTTTTAGCGAAAGGGAAACAGCTGTTATAGAGAATACATGGTTGGAGCCGAGATGGAAAAAGTTTATCCGGCGGGGCTTAGAAAAAGAAAATAGGGCGAGCTTCATTTTTGTCGAGCCTCCTACATGTACACAACATTCCAGACGACCGACTAACCACCGATTGTGTCACGTAGAAATTAGTTCCACTTTAAACTGTTCCTTTGTATACTTTCCTATTGAAAATATTAGAAGAAATACAAAAAGAATGGAGAATGTGATATTTTTCTTGGTAAAAAAAATAAAAAAAATGCAGCAGCAAAACAAAAACTAAATTTTATTTACCTTAATGACAACTTTAATCCGTTGCTTATAGCAATACATTTACAACGATCAAAAATCCATGTTCTGTTCTTCCATCCCTTTGTCGAAATCCATTGTCTGTTTTTCCATCCCTATTATCGAAATGTATTTTAAACCACACTTTTTGTGATAGCGTTTTTATCGAATGCTAACCACTCTGACCCAAAACCCGATGCACGAAATCGTAATCCTGCCGTAGCGAAGTATTTTATTCCTATCGAAGTTAACAATTAGGAATGAAAAACACACAATCCGAAATACGTTTATGATTCGTTCGATGCTTTAAAAATATTAAAACAAATACTGGTAGAACCACCATGTCAAAAGTGTTGTCCCTAAAATCCTGCGTTAAACTAGATAGAATGTTTCGTCTGAGAAATGACGTCACACTAGATACGTCATACATTGCGTAATCAATGAAAATGATAAATACGGAAAGCTGGTTCGGTAACATATTTCAAAGTAGAAAAAAGGGGATGATATATAATATAACGATAACATTCCTGATGCGTCCCAATAAATGTCAAAGGTCAAAGAACATGTTAATCGTCACAGCGTGCGTAGGAATACACTACTTCCTGTTGACCGCAGATAGGAAAATTTATTCGACCCTGCTTTATTTGGTCAATGTTTGCAACAGAGGCAGGATAAAATCATTTTCTTGAAAAAGGGGCATAAAAGAAACAGAAAATTTGTTCATGTCAGTGTAAGATCGTTTGTTATTTCACTCGTGATCATAGAAAATAATATATTTTCTATGATCACTCGTGAAATAACAAACGATCTTACACGGACATGAACATATATCCTCTACATATTACACTAGTCCTTACTTGAATTTCCAGTTGTTATCTGTGGTCATGATATAATAAACATACACTTTAAATAAAATATAACTTTAATGACGGAGCCCAAGCTACAAACCCGCGTTATTTTTATGTTTACATATTGTGCTGTTATCGTGCCATTTGCATAAACTTGCTTAA